>NC_030854.1:28765965-28769786 GCF_000208745.1 Theobroma cacao
AAAAACACTTGAAACTATTTTAAGAAAATTTAAATAAATTTTTATTTTTTTTATTATGTTCGTTTTAGCTCATATATTCTTATTTTGGATCAAATAAACTCTTATAATTAATAGTTGACTAACTATCATTAATCAAAATGTCACTTATTATTTAATATCTACATAACACTGATATAGCACTAACATTAAAAATGAAACATGTCATAGAACCATGTTATCATGTCACATAAACACGTCATGTCATCATCAATTAAGATATGTCAATATGTCACATCATCATTAATTATGACATGTTAACATGTTATATCAATGTCATATGACATAAAATGACAAATGACATTTTGATTAAGTCAATCATTAATCATAACAAGTTGTTTGACTCAAAATAAAAAATATAAGAGCTTATTTAGTTCAAAATAAAGTACAAGAACTTAATTGAATGTAATAAAAGTATAGAGGCTTTGTTGAATTTTTTTGTATAGTTTAAAGATTTTTTTATATATTTCGCCTAAAAAGGAAAAAGTCTAGCTAGCAAAAAAAAAAATTCTAGAATTTGAGCTCAAGAAGAATTAAACCTAAGCCAATAAATAGTTTTACTATAAAGCTTACCACTATTCCAAAAAAAGTTATTTGATTTAACTAAGGTAATAAAAATATATGTGTCAAATTTTATACATATGATGATAAAAGAAATTTAAAAACTACCACCCCCACCATCCCTCTCTTTCCGCCGCTGGTCATACTTCACTAAAATCAAAATTCTATATTCAAGGTTTTTTTTTTTGAAAAGCATATGGATTTCATTGAATAAAGTACATGTACATACACAAAAAAAGCTAGCCAATTTGCTGCCTATACAAAATAAAGGGCTCAACATGACCACTGTTTCCAACACTTAACAATCTTAAATTCCCTTGTACAAAACTGAACAAACAATGGAAGGAAAACATGTCACCCATAAACAAAAATTTCAAAAAAAAAAAACAGTTGAATATCAATTTAACAAAGATAATTGTCAAAACATAAAACATTCAACATCAATATTTGCCATAAATGACTCATCAATCATAATTCCACCATTCGCACCAAGAAAACATGCAAGCAAATAGTAAACAACAACCATTATTGTCACACAATTCTATAATGTATTCAAACTCGCAATAATCACAATGAACTCATCAATCATGCTTCAAATCAGTCATGCTTGGGTTAACTATGGTTATCTCTAGTGTGATCCACAGCAAGTTGCTAGTCCTTTGAATCCCCTGTTTAGCAAGCTCGTCAGCTACCTCATTGGATGACTGGAGAATGTGTCTAATACTCCATTGTCAAAATTTTTTGAGTAAATTTAAGATCCAAATAACAAAAGGCCTCATTCGCCAAGGCATCTACAAGATTAGAAATTCATTTTGTCACATTGTAAGAATCACATTCAAGAAAAAGAAGGTGAGATAGTCGCCAATTAGTAGCAGCATAAATTAAGACAGTCTCCTTAAATACTAAAAGCTCTACCAAATTGGAGTCCGATGTCCTATAGATTTCAAAAAATAGGCAAGAGTTTCCCCTTGATCATCCTAAAGAATGCCACCACTTTCGTAATCACCTAGATTACCTCTTAAAACACCATCCATGTTGAATTTGAGCACCCCAGCTTTAAGTTTCTCCCACAACACCCTTATCTTAGCCAAGGCCGGCCCTTGGGTGAAGCCACCCAAGCAAGGGCTTTAGCCCCCAATTTGAGAAAGCCTCAATTTTAAGAAAGATTTATAATTTTATAATAATTATAATATAATTAATTATATTAAAAATATATAAAAATTAAAAAATATAAAAGTAAAAAATAATTAATAAAATTATTTGTTCTTTCACTTTTTTAATTATGTGCTTAATAAATCTCAATTTTCTATTACTTTTTTATTTTTATAATGCTATTAATTCTTAATTATATTATCTTATTTCCAATAAACTAACAGTCATATGTATTTAATCATCTCCAACAGTTATTTTTTTCTCACTTATTTCTCTTATTTCCAATCAACGCATTTAATAATTTTCAACAGCTATTTTTTTTCCTATACATAAAACCAATTATTTTTTTTCAACGTACAATATCTACTTTTGAAATCTTCATTTCTTATTTGCTCTTTCTTCCTTTAACTTCAATTTTTCTCCAAAGAATACACAATAAGTCTGATCTTCTATTATCTTCATAAAGTTATGAACCTCATTTGAAAGAATATTACCTTAATGTTGAATGTTCCTTAAAATATAACAACTATTTTTATATTGATGGTTTAGATTTATTTTCAAAGTTAAAAATTTTAAAAGAAGTTATACAGAAAGAAAACAGTCCAATTGATATACTTAATCATATAAGAGGACTCGATTTTTTTTCAAATGCATATATTGCTTTTAAAATAATGTTAATAATTCAAGTAAATGTTGCTTTAGGAGAAAGAAGTTTTTCAAAACTAAAATTAATAAAATCTTATTTAAGATCAACAATATCTCAAGAAAGATTAAATAGATTGGTTATATTATCAATTGAAAAAGAAATATTAGAAGAACTTGATTATAAAAGTTTAATTAAAAATTTTGCATCTCAAAAAGTTAAAAGAATAAAATTTTAATAATTTTTTTTAATTTTAATAAAAAAAAGCCCCATTTGAATATTTCGCTTTAGGCCTTTGAATTTATTGAGCTGCCCCTGATCTTAGCCTTTGGAAAATGCCTTGGATTACTACCTTCATTTGGTTCTCTCGCCAAGTCACCTATAAATAGGTTAAGATCAGGCCACTTAGCATTTATCCACCAAGCAACTCTAACTTTCATAAACTTGAAGACTTGGTAGCCATCCCATTGTTTACTGTCGAAAACAATATCAGTTCTAGCAATCCAAATTGTCTAAATGTTGGCATACCACACCATTTTCCAAATTAAGTCATTTTTCAAAGACTTAGGGAAATCAAACCATAAAAGGAAACTGACTAAAGGCTCATGGTGGTGTAGACACCTATAAAATATATATATATATATATATATATAAATATAATAAAATAAATAAATAAATAAAAAAAATTGAATAAAATATTTTATTTTCTTATAAAATAATATTTTTAGAGTTATACGTAAATAATTTTTGCAACGTAAAAGCAAAATAAATTCATACATATTGTAATACAGTAAGCCAGAGTATTTAATTTAATTTACAATACAAGTGGGCTCCCGAATAATCAAAAGTAAGGAAGACTGTGAACCTACAGTTTAAAGGATGTAAATCCAATGGTAGCCCTCGATGAAATCAACTATCTACAGCCTATTTTGAGGCTGAAATGGGTGGAAAAGAGGGTGGTAAGGAGGGTGGTGAGATTATATAATCTTAATGAGTAAACAAACATCATTCAAAATATTTAAAGTCGAGTAAATGAAAATGATTAAAATATTCCATCTCAATATGTATTTCATAACATAAATATTCATTTCATTTAAATAATCAACATGGCTTATGAGTATCTTAAAAGCTTGACTCCTGCCTAAAATCATTCTCGAAAATACCTTGGCTGAGGCATCTAACCGAGTCCGCCAAGGCTTTTAAAAAGTCTTGTGTGCATAAAACATATTTTTAGTTTGAAAAACACAGTCGTTCCTTGGCATTAGTGGAGTTCATCATCATGAGGTGGTTCAGCGTGACGTGAACTCTAACCATACCTCAAGAGTTACTCCATGCACCTCTTCGACCAAGGTACGTATATAACAGAATTTCGTGCCCCTCTAATAGGTTGGTCCACAGAACCCGCCCACTGCAGCAAGCTAAACCCACC
>NC_030854.1:28776578-28779733 GCF_000208745.1 Theobroma cacao
CGGAAGAATAGCTCGATGGCAAGTGCTATTGTCTGAGTATGACATTGTGTATGTGTCTCAAAAATCAATCAAAGGGAGCGTCATTGCCGATTTCCTTGCAGATCGAGCTAATGAAGATTATGAATCTGTAAGTTTCGATTTTCCAGATGAAGATTTGATGGTCGTCTTGCATGTAGAAGAGGTTGGTCCCAATGAACTTAATCCATGGAAGGTGTATTTTGACGGAGCATCCAATGCTTTGGGGCACGGAATTGGGGCAGTGTTGATTTCTCCAAATGGAAAGTACTATCCAGCTACGGCGAGATTGAATTTCAATTGTACTAACAATATGACGGAGTATGAGGCATTGGTAATGGGATTACAAGTAGCAATTGAGATGAAGGCTGACGCGATAGATGTTTACGGAGATTCGGCTTTAGTGATATGTCAAATGAGAGGCGAATGGGAAACTAGAGATTCTAAACTAGTTCCATATAAAAAGCTGGTTACAGAATTAAGCAAACAGTTCAAAGAAATCAGCTTCAACCATTTGCCTCGAGAAGAGAATCAGATTGCTGATGCTTTGGCCACCCTCGCAGCGATGTTCAAAATAAAAGAGGCGGCCGATGTACGCCCTTTTGATTTAGAAGTCTGTGAAGTCTCCGCACACTGCTTGAATGTTGAAGAAGAGGTTGATGGTAAGCCGTGGTATCATGATATCATGCAATACATCAAGCACCAAGCATATCCTGAGAATGTCACGGATAATGACAAGCGAACTCTTCGAAGATTAGCAATGGGTTTCTTCCTTAGCGGAGAAGTGCTCTATAAAAGGAGTTGAGATCAAGTACTCTTGAGATGTGTGGATGCTGCGGAAGCCAACAAAATAATGAAAGAAGTCCACGAAGGAACTTGTGGAGCTCATGCTAATGGACATATGTTGGCTAGACAAATTATGAGAGCTGGTTATTATTGGTTGAAGTTGGAATCAGACTGCATAAATTTTGCTCGAAAATGCCATAAGTGTCAAGTGTACGCTGATAGGATCCATGCTCCACCAGCCCCATTGCATGTTTTCACAGCACCTTGGCCATTTTCAATGTGGGGAATGGATGTGATTGGACTTATTACGTCAAAAGCCTCTAATGGACATCGATTCATATTGGTGGCCATCGATTATTTCACGAAATGGGTAGAAGCAGCTTCCTATGCCAATGTGACACAAAAGGTGGTGTGCAGGTTCATCCAAAAGGAGATCATATGTCGGTATGGGCTTCTAGAAAGGATCATTACGGATAACGCAAGCAATTTGAATGGTGCGATGGTGAAGGATGTTTGCGCTAAATTCAAGATCAAGCATCATAACTCGACAACTTACCGTCCGAAGATGAACGGAGTGGTAGAGACAGCCAATAAAAACATCAAAAAGATTATCGAAAAGATGACTGAAGTTTATAAAGACTGGCATGAGAAATTTCCTTTTGCCTTACATGCATATCGAATCTCTGTGCGTACCTCCACCGGGGCAACTCCGTACTCATTAGTATACGGTGCAGAAGCAGTTCTACCTGTTGAAGTAGAAATCCCATCATTGAGGGTGTTGATGGAAACAGAATTGGAAGATGCTGAGTGGGTCCGCTCCCGCTACGAACAGTTGAATCTGATTGAGGAGAAAAGGCTTACGGCTCTTTGTCATGGTCAGATGTACCAACGAAGGATGATGCTAGCGTACGAGAAAAAAGTTCATCCCAGGCAGTTCCGAGAAGGAGAGTTGGTTCTCAAGAGAATACTCCCTAATCAAACTGATTTTCGGGGAAAATGGATGCCGAATTGGGAAGGGCCATACGTGGTAAAGAAGGCTTTTTCATGAAGAGCTTTGATCTTGGCTGACATGGATGGGGGAGATTTGCCTAATCCGATAAATGCGGATGCGGTGAAGAAATACTATGCTTAAAAATTTAAAAATAAAATAAAAAAAAACGAAAGGGGTTCGTGTTGAAAACCCGAAAAGGGCAGCTCGTACCTAAAGAAGGAGGCTCATGCTGAAAACCCAAAAAGGGCGGCTTGAGGTTGAAAAGCAGGAAGTTAGAATGGAATTTGAATATGTCAGCCTAAGGATTGAGGTAGAAATACACCATGAATGGAGTTCCACAATTTCGCAAAGTAGGGGAAGTTAAGGAATCTGCAACCTATAGATTTGCTCAAAGCATCAATCAAGGACAATTCTTGAAGTCGAATATCATATTGTTTTCTCTTAGTGGTCTGAGTGTTCATTATTTAAAGATCTAATGTTTGCCCTGTAAATTCTGTTTGCCTTGAACTAATTGATTCCTCATATATGAAGTTCTTCTTCGCCTCTTGATTTTAACTCTTTCATTATTTACCATCCCATGATTCACATAGTGATTGTCATAGAAATGAATGATAATTGGTAAAAGAAATAAACTAATTAAGCAAGAAATTACACTCATTGTTCAGTAAAAGACTTAATGACGAAAAAAAGAATGGCAGAGCCCTGAACCAAAGGCAAAGTCAGATGTCAAAAGAGATGGTACTTAAGAGAAAATTTGGAGTTACCTGAATTCTACAAGAGGAAAGAAAACAGGCAGAGAAGATCGAAAGTGGCAGTGAAAAATCGGATGAAGCAAGAGAAAGGTTTTGGAACCTTAATGAATCATAAACATGAAAAACGTTTCATCATGTCAATCATGCATACATGCCTAGCCATGCACTCGACAAGAATCAAAATTAATTCATATCCCAAGCTTTGAGGGTCGAAATTCACTCGACTTAAAATGTTGAGATTGTAAAATTTCAATGGAAGGATTTGAGTCTTTTCCTTTTATGTTAATCCAATTAAGTTAGCATTAAAGAATTTAAATCGAACCTGTTGTGAGATAGGTCGAGCCTAAATTAAGTTTAAGAATTTTAATTTTTTAAATCGAACCTGTTGTGAGATAGGTCGAGCCTAGATTAAGTCTAGAAATTTTAAATTTTGTTTAAATCGAACCTGTTGTGAGATAGGTCGAGCCTAGATTAAGTCTAAGAATTTTAATTTTGTTTAAATCAAACCTGTTGCGAGATAGGTCGAGCCTAGATTAAGTTTAGAAATTTTAATTTGGTTTAAATCGAACCTGCTGTGAGATAGGTCGAGCCTAGATTAAGTCTAGGAATTT
>NC_030854.1:28781066-28819433 GCF_000208745.1 Theobroma cacao
CAAGTAAAAAAATTGACCAACAACAAATATGGATTTGAATAGAAAACCAAAAAAATAAAGTATATAGTAATAATAAATAATAAATAATAAATAATAAATAATCAAATTTTTTTTAAAACAATCAATAAACGCGCGCATGTAGATACCATCACTTTATACTATCATTGCATGCCACTCTTATTTTGCAAATGGCGCAGGAATCCCGATGATGGGATTTCTCTGAGGAGCTTGTAGAGACGAGTTATTCTGGGGATATCTCTAGGTGAAGAGAATTTCGAGACTTCACCAAAACGTTGGGATGGTCTTTGAATGATTTTTCAATAAAAGATTACCGATTCTATTATTTAAAATAAACAAGTCACGACATCATTCTACGCTTGCATCATATGCATACGTAAAACCAAGTGAAAAACTCAGTCTGTCAATTCAATAAAATTTAATTAATAAAATAAGGATTAAACTAAGAAAATGCTATATTAAGATAACTTAAGATTAAATGGTACCGTTCGTAGAACGGGCGTCACGAAGGTGCTAACCCTTCTCCGTGCGTAACCGCACCCCCGAACCCATCTCTAAAAAAACGTGAACCAGTATCGTTCTTTCGATGGACCTAAAAATAATTTAGGACTTCGTCGATTAAGAATCGGGTTAATAGGGGACCAATCACACCTAGATAAAAAAGAATTGGTGGCGACTCCTAACAGATTTTAATTTTCGCCCGCGTCTGGCGGACGGGTTCTCAGACCCGCACGTTACGACAGGTGGGAGACCCGACTCATATTCCACATAGCTCTCCATTGCTGCCAAAGAATCCATGTGTAATCCCATAAGACAAAAAGGTGGTTAACAATTTCAATTTTCTTACTGCAAAGCAGGCAATTGGATGCTTGCTCACTAATGATTCCTTTACTCACCAATGTTGCCTTACTAGCTAATCTATCTCACACTAGCTACCAACAGAAGATCTCGATTTTAAAGGGGGCAAGATCGGACCATATGAGTTTCAAATGGGCGGCATAGGTTGTATTGGCATGCATAACTTATTTGCAAAAAGATTTAGCCGTGTAATCCCCACTGGTGCTGCCCTTCCATATTAACTTGTCTTGGAAATGTTTATTGAGTGGTTGGTTCTCAATAGGACTGATAAAAGCACTCCATTGTTCATTCTCCCGATCAAAGATATTTCTCCTGACTTCAACATTCCAAGTCCATTCATCCCTATCCCACATACCACAATCCTCAACTCTCCAATTTTTTTTTTACCACCAAGGCATAAATTCTTGAAAACTCAAATCTAAGGATATATCCATCAATCCATTCCTCATCTCAAAATTTAATTCGACTCTCACTACCTAAGGACACACCAAGACCCTCAATTATGTAAGAACTAAAAGTATCACCTCCATATAAAGGTTTAACAATGTTTCTCCAAATTTTGAATATTCTAACATTATTTTGGAGATTAGGTGTTAGACTCTTTTGATCTAAACTTAATTTTTCAGCCACAATACATCTCCAAAGGCCCTTAGGTTCATTCTCGTAACGCCACAGCCACTTGTTTAACACAGCGTTGTTTTTTACCTCAATGTCTACCAGCCCAAGACCCCCTAATTCATGGTAATTACAAATGGAACCCCAGCTCACACAATGCAATCGGCATACCAAGTTCAACCCTCCCCATAAAAACCTTTTCTGAATTTTCTCAATTTCACATTTAACCTTTTTTGGCATCCGAAATAAAGACATGTAAAATAACAACAAACTACTTAGAACTAACCTTAACAAAGTAAGTCTGCCACCCATGGATAATGTCTTAGCTTTCCACATGGATAACTTGCCTTCTAATCTCTAAATAACAGGCTGCCAAAAGCTGGTGGAGCAGCACAACCCTTAAAGGAAGCCCAAGGTAAGTGGTGGGGAGGCTGCTTACTTTGCACTTGATCAAATCAGCCCACTGGGTTGCCAAGCTTTTATGGACTCCCACACCATATATATTGGTCTTACTGAAATTTAATTTGAGTTTGTAAATAGCTTGAAAACATTTCAACAAACATTTAATATTGAAAAGATAGTCAGGATTTGGTTAGCAGAGAATTACCGTGTTATTTGCATACTAGAGGTGGGAAACAGACACTCCAGCCAAGCTAATGGCTATTCCTTTAAACAGCTATCTGTAAACTGCTCCGTGCACACAAGCATTAAAGGTTTCAACCACAATATTAAATAAAAAGAGAGATAAGTGACAACCTTACCGGAGGCCTCTACCCATCTTAAGCTCTCTTGTAGGGGAACCGTTAACCAGCATAGATGTAGAAGCGGTAGTGATACATGTCATAATTCACATGTGCCATTTGTCACTAAAACCCTTTGACTTCATGACAGGATGAAGAAAGATCCATGCAATAATGTCAAATGTTTTTTCGAAGTCAATTTTGAAAATGATGCCTCCGTTACCATTCTTTTTCATAGTATCAACCAACTCATTCGCTATGAATGCACAGTCAACAAGCTGCCTACCTTGGATAAAGGTAAATTGGTTGATACTCGCAACTTCATCCATAACTTTTCGCAATCTCAAAGCAAATGCCTTAGTCACAATTTTGTAAAGTCATCCGATCAAACTAATGGGGCGATATTCATTTAATCCACTTGGATTGGCATACTTCGAGATTAAAGTAATGAAAGAGGCATTTATCCCTTTATCAACAATTTTGGAATTTTGAAACTCCATCATAAAACACATGACACCTTCTTTAATGACCACCCATTAACTCTTAAGGAAGTTAAAATTGAAGTCATCCAGTTCCAATGCTTTGCTGCCATCACAACTACTAATAGTATCAAAAATCTCTTGCTCAAAGAAAGGAAGTTCAAGTGATTTTGCGGACTGGTCAGAAAGTTTAGCAATCCCACAATTTAAAATTTTGAGTCTAAGAACCGGCTTGAATTGATAAAGAGTTTAGAAATGTCAAGCTTGATCTCCGTAGGATCCTCAATTGTCCGACCATGGCTAATAATTTTACCAATGTAGTTTCCTCATCTTCTCGCAAAGGCAACATTATGGAAGTACAGTGTAATGCGATCCCCCTCCAAGTACCTTTTGACTCGAGCTTTCTGCTGCCACTAACGCTCTTCAATTCTCAAAAGCTTTCATAACTCACCTTTTAATCTTACTAGAGCTTTACTTTTCTCAGCATAATGACCATGCTGCTGAATTTCCTTGGTCATATGATGCACTTCCACTTCTAGGTCTTTAATCTTTGCATTGACATCGCCATAAACTAACTTTTGTCAAGCCTTAATATTGTTTTTAGTGTGCCTTAGTCTATGCCAAATTGCCGCTCTTCTACTACCAAGATTTTCTGTGCCTTTTCAAATCTCCTTAAACATTTGTGCAAAGCTTTTCTCTTCCAACCAGCAGTTAAAGAAGTGGAATGGCTTGGGACCCCAATTCTATTTCTCAGAACCAAGTAACACACGGTTGTGGTAGGATATTGAATTATGGATTAAGTGATTATTATGGATCCTAATAATAGATGATGATGACGTAAATAAATAAAAACTTGAAGAGCACTGGCTGATTGAACTTTATTCAACCTATAAAGTTTGGCCTCAAAAACATAATGTTTGGTTAACGTTAGAATTAATTGTATTATGGAGTAAAACCAATTTTAATTAAAGGAAAAGAATAAAGACAATTTGTGCGCAGAGACAAGTTTCTTTGTTTTTCTCATTGTATGTAGAGAGAAAATAAACGGATCAGTAAAGTTGGCATGGGCCAAATTACCCACTGGCCCACGTTGGCATGATTTAGGTTGGGCTTGGTTATTAGTTAATGCATAATGTTTGGATTACAGTCCGATTTAAGCTAATCTGAAAGGCAGTAATTACTATTAAAGCACGTTTAGTTGGGAAGAATAACTTAGCCATTCTCCCTTCTTATTTCGAGGAATAGCCTTCCTTAAAAATTATCATTTTTTAAAATCACGGAATGACTAATAAGGTCTCTCCTAATATTAATTATTCCAAGCTTATCGATGCATAAACTTTGACAAGAAAATTTTTTTTTTTTCCATTTAATCACCGATTCACTATTACGAATACATATTTTGTCACATATATTCTATCATGAAACATATATTTACAAAATTAACACTAAGTAAATGGAAAATAATTCAAGCTTTCTCACTTTTAGATTCACAGAATAAATTTAAGGGACAAAATATATTATTTTTCTTATAGCATATATTTTTCAAAACTAAATTAAATATATGTAATCATGTTTGTGCCTGTATACATATGTACATGTAGTATATATATATACACGTTTGAATTTGTCATTATGTATGGAATAAATAAAAAAAAATGGGAGTGGGATGTGGAGGGTAAGGGTGAGGGAGATGAGTCCCACCATCGTTGTACTTATTAACTCCACCCACTGCTTTAAACAGACATTCAGATACTACCACATTTGGAACCCATAGTCCATACATTCGATAAGACAGCTAATTTGTAGCCTCTGGCTCCACCCTCTTCCCAAATTTTTATCAATCATTCAATCATTGTGATTTTCATCATCATTAACTAACGTTGAAATATATCAAACAAAATGTTTAAATTTTGTGCTTTTGGTCACCAGCCTGGCCAAAACACAACCCTGCTATTCTTTTTATATATATGTTTCTTCTGTATGTTGGCGGTTAATTAGTTTTCATAAATTACATAATATTATATATATGCACCTTAGCTCCACAACAAGCATGAAACAGATAAATTAACAATTCAGAAAACGTGGTAGTTATTTTTATGAGAAATAATTTATAAGAAAAGGCGTGAAAGATTCATTCCCATCCTTGCCTTTCGGCTATGATTTGTAGCATTAAAGTATACAGTTAGTTTCATTATCTAATTAATAGGTCACTTAACTTTGATTTGATAATCTAGTTAGGTTAGGCTGCCCCACCATGGCATGCAGCTGGGGCATGTAGGGCTCAAACAGGTCGTTTGTTAGCCAGAAATTTCAGATATGTGAAACATATGGGAAGCTGGAAAAACTGTGAATCGGAGCTTGAAGATGGATGTATATATGAAGCCTGCTCTGAGGAGAAAAAATTACGGTAATAATAACCATTTCAGGTTTGTGTATATGTAGCCATGATCTGCAGGCTCGTTGAGTGTATATATATAGGGAGAGAGAGAGAGAGCTGAATTCCGTACGGTCTACAGTTACCAAAGCATTTTTCTTACTTTTAAGGTTTCAGAGTAAAGAAATTGAAGGGGGCATGGCAATCCCAGTTTGTGGAGATGGCATTGGCCATGGTCTCAATCAAATAGGTCTCCATCTTTGAATAGTACTCTCATTGTCACATTTAATGGCCAAGGCTCAGGAACAATAATATGGTTGTGTTTGAGCCACATAAATTAGCTTGCCAAGCATTTGCTGAACATATTCCGGTATAGATTATATTCTGATAGCTCTTTGCACTAGCAAGGAATGAAATGAATCCACTGAACACACTGCAGGGGTATGCTCTTCATTTCCATATATTATTGTATACTTTTACTAAAGTAAGGTAAACAGAAACTTTTGTTTAGTTGAAAAACAGTGGATAATTTCATGCAAGTATCAGTATTACATTATGTTTTTCTCAATGCAAAATACCAATTTATCACCTTTTTTTTTCCAATATAAGAATAAAATATTTCAATTGGTATGTAAGATTTCTACCTAAATCATGCACTCTTACAAAAGAAATATATGTTGCAGTCTTTGTTCAAGTACAAGTGAGTGAAGAGAAGACAAAGTGCTGTAAGCTAGTGGTAGTCTGAAAGAGTTGGGAATGGATGAGATCCTGGAATCAAATTTACAGGCCAATAAGTTGCCTTTAAAGAAGAAACAAGCGGAGTCACCCCAATATCCAACAGTAGGTGAATAAAAATGGTATGCATTCTTTCTTACCATTCCATACTTTATATTATTTCTTCTGCAGAATCTAAGAATTAGTAGAAACTGTAGAAGGAGACAACAGGAACGCAACTGCAGCACTGACAGTCAGCCATCATGGAACATTTGTAAAAGAATAATACTAGTAGTATTACTTTTCTAGTTTCTACCCCCAAGGCTTACCCCATTTCTTTCAGCTTTCTCATTTCCTCTAATTGTGTTGCTCGTTGAGATGATGAAAATCGAAGCAAACCCAGCATTATTTTGTTTGGTTATTTTAACAAAGCAATATCAAATTAATTAATTTAACCACATTAATTTTGATGCTCCATTATCTTAACATTAATGTCAAAACTTGCTATGTTCTGAAAAAATAATATCATAACTTACTTGAAACAAGGATGAAGCGTTTGAATTTTCGCATCCTGTTGTTATATCAGACTATTACTTTCAACACATGATAAATGATAACGATAGGTGTAGGACCTTAGCTAATAAATTTCAAGTCAACCTCTGGTTACCATTCACATATATATTCACTTTTACCCACAAATGGAAGCACCGACTAGGAGCAAATTAAGCCCCGAGAAGATAAAACACTACGTCTACCCAAGTGGAAAATTCCACAATTTGTTGGCGTGACTGGTAAGCATAGAAGGCCCAGAAGCAAGCAGATGAGCCAATGATACATGGCAAACTGGTAGAGAATATTCTTCCAGTTTTTAACCTTAGCACTTACTCCAAATCATCATGATTAGAGACAATCTAATTAATTTGGCATTGATACCAAGAGTCGAGCTTAATGAAACATAATTAATCATGAAACATACCATACCATGTATATAATAAATCAGCATACTTTTTGAAAAAGAACAACAAGTGTAGGGTTGATTTACTCCAGTACAATATGGGACAATAAATATCGTAGAGAATAACAGTGCTCCGAATAAAAAAGAAAATAGATATACTAATAACAAATACAGGCTTTATGATAAGCAAGAATGCCCCTGTTATACGGCGGAAAGCAAGAGGGCCCTGGTTGCTTTATGTAAGGTTTTTTTTGGACTTTGGTCTTGTGCTTGCTGATGCTCCCCTTGTCTCTTGTGGGTCAATACCCTCTTTTCCGGTTGTGATTTCATCGCAAAGGCGAGTATTCAATACATATATAAACACATTTATGACGTTTAGGTGTAGAAGAGTCTATATATTAAACCAGAATATTTTTTGTATGACTTTACAGAGCTGCTCAAATTGCATGCAGCTCAAATATTTTCAAGAGTATCCTTGACGACGATCTTGCTACGGAACCTATTGCAATGTAGAACATTTTCTATATATTGTCCAAACTATCTTTTTGCAACAAGATGTATACATTGTTACAAGTCTTATACCAACAACAAGATATGAAATTCTCTCATTCGAGTTCACTATCAAATGTTGTTCACAATTAGACGCTATTTTTCCTTGGCAAATCAAATCAGTTGACAGGATTTCCTAACTACCGCCAGGAAAATGTACCAAAAATGTTTTTGACTTGTTTCTTATAGCGTATGTATGTTAAACCATCAGCTTTAGCTTGTCCCATGCAAAGCATGAAACACCCCAACATCTATAATTAAGCTAAGGAGACAATACGACACCCATTCCAAAGTGCCAAGCAGCTCAACATCTGGACAATGTACAGCTCGATCTCTCGTAAAAAAAAAAAAATTTAAAATCTAACGAGGTTGATTCTTTCCTATCATTTCGAAATCCGTCCCCGCCTGTGAAAAACAAAATGTAATACCAAACATATATACTTGATTATTTGGTAAACAAAATAACTCGGTGTAAACCGGAATATGTACATTCTCCTCGAAAACCCAACTTGTATAAAAGTAGATATGCATGATTCTGTCAGCACTTTCAAAATTAAACCTGTAAAATGATTTCAATCAACTACTTTTAGAAATTGATTCTACACTTTCTTTTGCTAGCAACAGTGGGTGTCTTATATAAAATTTTTGCCAAAAAGTTGGGTCTGCATTGGCTGCTCCCAACATATCTAAAATAATATTTTTGTTGTTGGGCATTAGTTCTCAACATATATGGCCAGGCCAATCAATGGCAGGTTTTCCATCATGAATCTATATTAAGGATCATGATATACCGCACAAGTAATGAATTTTGCGAGATTTAAATTTTATTCGGTCTATCATGTGCAATATTATGGAGGATTTAATTTCAATACACAACTAATCTTAATTCCAAGTTTTTTTTCTTTAAACGTAAATTAATCACATTTATTTACATGTGAATTTTGTTTAACTATTCACATTATATATGAAATTTTTGACAAAAAAAATCAAACATGCAGAGGAAATAAGATCACCCTCGAAGATACAGTACATTATATTATTTTGCAGATATAATTGTCATAGCACAAAATCTTTTTATCAAAATATAAAAAACACAATTTTGATGCATGCAATATATAGCTTAGTGATAGTTATAATATATATATATATATATATATATATATTTAACCTCCAAAGAAAAGGCCTCTATTTCTAATTCCTATCCTAGGCCAGCTTAATTATAAAAAGGGAAAAAATAATAAAAGTAAGAAATAAGATTTTAGATAAGCTTAATTGCTTATTAATAGTAATGTACAATCCTGTCAGATTCAATAGACATTTCACAATTCCATTTTGTAAGCAGAAGTCAATAACTCTAAACATAGATTCAAATAATTTCTTTCTTGTCAGATTCCGTTTTTCTTCCTTGATCAAGAATTTTCAGAGCTTATGTTGTGCAGCCATTTGCACGGCTGGATTTCCACGCACTTTTCCTTGGTCAAAAGAACTACAGCAACTATTTAAGCTTAGGGTCTCCTGGGGTGGCTCCCCACATATTACAATATTAGTTGTTAAAGTATACATTTCGACCAGATAACCCTGCAATTAATTGGAAAAACCCCAATCTGTTTCTTTAATATTAAGCCCATCATTCATAAAATAAAGGCACTAAAAAAGCAAAGAGGAAGAAAACGATAACTAAAAACACTTTATCAAGCATCCGTTCATCAAGAATCTCAAACAGAAATGAAGCTGGAAAGAGTTGCACCAGGTATTATAATATAAGTAATGTAACCTCAAACCTTAATTTTTTTTTTTTTCTTTTCTACACTCTCTGCTAGTTATTATCATCAGCTACTGCAATTGCATTGTCGTTTTGGCCCAGCAAACTGCTTATTGATCGAGCTTTAACCATCCCAAGCTTCACTTTCTTCTTCGTCATCATCAATGGTTTCTGATCCTCCTCTTGTTCATTCCCATTTTCACCACTTTCACCAAGCAATTCACACTTTGTTTGCTTTGCTTGCAATTGTTGAGATGGTGAAGAGTTCGATAATGGCTGATGATGATCATTATTAGGTTGCTGCTCCTCCTTCTTTGCAGCATTACTACCAGCTAAAGATCGGCTGCGAACACTGGTCATGCTCCTCAGCCTACCTTTACCCAAATGATGCTCACAAAGAGAGTAACCAACGAGGGTTTGTTGACAACATCTCCATCCCCTTCCATTAACTCGACTGCACCGTGACCCTTCCATGAGTGCACCACCTCTACCTCTCTTTTTTGCACTACTAGGATTACTATCAACACTAGCAGTACTGTCTTTGATCTCTTTCTCTTCTTGTTCATGATTATCGTTTTGCTGCTGCACAAATTTTTTGTTCATCTTAGTCTTCATCTTGTTGATGTTGGTCACCTTCTTATTATTATCTTTCTCCATTATCGTATCATCATCGTAATTCCCTCTTCTTTCGAAGCTCCCTCTCCTCTTCTTCAAAGGAAATGCCTTCTCTCCCTCACCCCATCTCCCAAGAGCTTCATTTGGTGCAATCAAACAACGAGAAAAAGAGCAACACCTTCAATACTATCAAACACTAGAGATTTTCATTTTTCTTTTTTTATGCAAATAATTCTTACCTTGATGAGAAGAACTTGATTGTGGAGGAAACCCAGAGCCTAGTTCTGCACCCAAAACACTTTTCTCCCTAGAAAACCAAACCAAACCCAGAAGATTCACAACCACAAACAAAAATTTTTACAGCCAGAGAAAAAAAAAACATAAATAAATGAAATAAGTGCAAACTAGAGCAAGATGTAAAACAACATTCGTTGGGACGGGGACCAGCATCCCATGCTAACGTGCACCGCATGGACATATATTAGTTAACCAAAATTGAAGGAAAAAGAGAGAGAGAGACAGAGAGAGAGAGACTTACACCTAAGATGAGATTAGATGGGAAGGTATGGTGGCTAGCCAAAGATGATATAAAAACACCTAAAACAGTATTTCCACTTACAGTATTATTTTTAATTTACTAGTATGTTTCTTTTTCTTTTGTTGTTGGTTAAAAACTCAAGATCAGTATTTAGACCCCTTCTTTTTCACCTTTTTACTACAAGATTTCATGAAAGAAGAGAAGAACATTGGTTTTCATTTTTAACCTTTTTAGCCTTCCTTTCTTACCTGGTATCATTACTCTTCTCCCCTTCTCCTCCCCTTTCCTCCTCTTCTCCTCCTCCTCCTTGCTTCAAAACCTACAAAAAAGACAATACAAAAGGATCCCACTAAGCTAGGCTTGTATTTTTTTACCTAATGCAACTATCATGGGTGCAAATTAATCGAAGTAAAAAAATTTCAACAAGATGCTTCTTTTTATTACATTGAACACTGGTGCACTATTATTAACAACCTTAAAACTGTGATAAAAATGAAAACAAAAAAAGGTTTATTTCTATTTGTTGGGATTGAATCATTGAACTAACCAAGTAATCTTCTTTCTTCTTCGGCTTCTTGTTGTTGTTGTTGTCTTCTCCATGTGTTGTTGTTCCAGCAGGAAAAGCAGATGAATCACGGCCTTGGGTTTGTAGTTGTCCGATCGGGTGATTAGGACGATCAGACGACGGGCGAAGATCAAAGCGAGGAGTGGGTAAAGGAGGCTGCTGCTGCTGTAGCGGGAGTTGCACCACCGGAGGCCGGTTAAAGTTGGGATCTGATGGAAGAGGTACTGGTGAAATAGAAGAGAAAGGTAGCGGAACCTGTCTTTTCCTGATCCTCATCGATGCAAGATAAGATTTTCCTTTCACTTCCTCTCAGAGAAGAAATAAAAGAACAAAGAAACCCAAACAGAAGAGCCCGAAGAAACCAAACAAAAAACAAAGAAAAACAACAAGGAGAAGAAGGAAATGATCTTTCAAAAAAGAGGGGTCAGATTTTGCTGTGAGACCAATAAAAGAAAGAAGGAAAACAAAGAAAGTGCAAAACCCAAATACTACAATAACAACACCAAGACCAAGAAATGGTTTTTTTTTTTTTTTTCCTTAATAACAATTACTAATAAAAATAATACTAATAATTATAATAATATCAAGTTTCTTTATTTCTCTCTCTCTCTCTCTAACTTTATTTGTTGCACCACAGCAGGGAGAGGGAGAGTGCACGTGGGGGTCACGTGCATTGGGGGCCAAGGGAGTGACCGGTTGAGAAGGTAGGCGGTGGAGGAATCAGGAGAAGGTGAAGGGGACAGGGTACGGATGGGGAAGAGGAGGGAGAGGGAAGGGGTGCCAGGGTGGAATCGGAGGTGAATACAAAATGATGGGAGTGGGTAGTTTTATCGTTTATACTTTTTAGATGAGATTGGTGGGTCCCTCCTCTTCTCCTCTCTAACAGCAACGACTCTGATGATGCCCCCTCCCTCTGCCCTTTTCTTTTTTCTTTCTCATTTTAACTCCCGTTTTCTAGTTTTGTTTTTTTTTTTTGTTAAATTAACATAAATTACTTGTTGAAAAAACAATATTTAAAAAAAAATCTTAAACTATTTATAAAAATTTTAAAAATTTTCTATTCTTTTACTAAATTCAATCAAATTTATATATTTTTATTTTTTAATTAAATAAATATTTATAATTAATTATTAATTAATATCATTAACCATGGCGTTACTTATCTTTTTAAAATTGACGTGACACTCAAATGAAAAATAAAAATAGAATATTATATTTTTAACATATATTTAATAATTAAAATTTTATTATCAAATATCAAATAAATAAATATTTTTAATATATATTGAACATTCTTGACGAAACAAGGCGAGAAAAGACCATTGTTTACTCTTAAAAATTCACAAAATATTTACCTCATTTGATAGCAACAAAATTAGTCACAAGTAAACAGTGTGAACCTATGACACTCATTAAAATGCACCAAAATTAGTCACATTCTATATCTTTTAAGGGTATATAATGTATTAGGCCAATAAATATAAGGCTAGGATCGTCATATTGAAATCATATGACCGATGATGACTTTTATTTACTAGTAACAAGTTTTACTTTTGACAAAAAATAAAAAGATGGAACTCCACTTTTAGGGATATATAAGTAATAAGCTTAAAACCTTGGCATTGAAATTAAGTCTCATAAGGCTAAAAAACTTGTCCAAGAAGATGAAGATAACATGAACCTCAGAGTTGAGATTGAATTTGGAAACATTCAAAATTAGGGACTTATTTGACATCTAAATTAAAATTTAAAAAACTCCCTATATCATTTTAACCCCATGGTTCTTTTTTTTTTTTGTCCAATTCTCTGAAATCCAAATTCCTCGTAATATAAAAGCAATGTATTTAAACTACAGTTCAACCCAAGAAAGTTGGTGGACATTAGAACCTAGAATAAATTGAGTAATGACTTGTTGTTTTCGACTTTTCTTAGGATAGGTAAGTGTTTTTGGACGATTCTGGTGAATGAAAACGATGTTTAAAGAACTAAAATTGTGACTTACATAAGATAAAAAAGGATTAATTAGGACTAAAGCACAGTAATTTAAAATTGTTCAATTGAATACAATGGCCATTGCTCTTTTTATTCTTGGGAGTTTGCAATTGAATTCCAAAACTCCATAATACATCCCCGAAATCCCAAAGCTCCGTTTCATCTAATAATTCATGGCTCGCACAGCATTCTATATGCCTAGCATATTCGCTTTGAATTTGGCTAGCTATGTAGCTAGAAGCCTTTAACACTTCATCAATGTCTTTCAAGAGTGTTGAATAGTGAACTAATATTGTACAATGTCCAGCTAGATAATATTAATTAGAGCCCCCAAAACGGAAAATATACCTATATTAATCTATAAAGTTATTGCTTGAGTCGGTGACACTATAATTTTTAGTAACCAAAGCCTTCTACGTACGTTTCCTATTGAATTTTTCTCTTCATTTTTTTTAAAGTAAAAAAGACTATTATCTCCAATATATATAATTTCTATCTCTTTGCAAGTTCTAAGTTGAGCTATTGTATTCCATTTCTAGTTGGAGAAGGGTTTATAAGTCAATTTAAAACATGATAAATGACCAACAGATTAGGAATTAAGCCCTGCGCATCCTTAGTAGGAGTTTAAAGTTTCTTTCTGTAAATTCCGGATGCTTAAGCAATTTGGCACATATTTTTGTATTTCCTGCATCGGCCCAATTAAAGCTACATATATCAGCTCAGCCCAACGTGTCTAATCACCATAAAGTCAAACCTACAATCTTAACCATGACACAAACTTTGTTAATCAAAGATTATGTTAAAATGATTCGAAATTCATAAAATAAAAATAATGACAGCGTATGTAAATAATATAAAAAAAAATAGAAAAGTGCTAATGCTGCTTAATTAAGCATTATTTAAACTTATGGTTTAGACCCTGCATGTTTAAAACAATGTAAACATCTAATTCTGTATAAAATTCCCATATATGTGTATGTATTGTGTACGGAACCAATTCCAAATTAACCATTCATGATAAGATAATAAACAAATGATTAAAAACCCTAATAGTATAAATTGGTTGGCCCTTGCTATTAAGGATGTAGGACGTGCCCGTCATACTCATGGACCCACATGAACTGGAATTTTTAGTGAAGAATCTTCTTCCTACACTTAGATCGTATTGACAAGTTTGCCTAACTGGACTTGTTTAGCTAATTACTAAGAGCCAGCCTTTTAAAAAGTACAGAAAACTGAATTTTTATTATCATATTTGGACTGATGTAGAAGAAAATTCTAATGCAAGCTAATAGGTGGGAGATGGAACAGGAAGTTGTAATTCTTCAGCCTCACCGGCCCCTTCATTCATCAGCTAATGTTGCATGCTTTAGAAATTGGAGCCTCAAGCTTGAATGTTGGGTGTCCAGTTCTTGACTATCTATAATTCATTATCCTGATTTCGCTGAGAGCTTACGTTGCGCCAATGTTCATGGAAGTATCTGTTTTTCTGAACTGGTTTGAAACTAGATTCCAACTAATGTAAAGACATAATTAGCACATCAAAGGGAGTGGCGGTCCACCATGTTATTTTTCAAGCAATGAACATACGTTTTGTTGCCCAAATTCAACAAAAATGTCAAGTCAGCTACATCTTTGCTTTTCATTCCAATTGACTGTCTCCAGTTAAATTCCTATGGTGAATAGCAGAATAACTGCTGATTGATTAGATTGAAATTTTGATTCTCCTAACAAAGAATGAATGTCTTAATTTATTTACACTTATGCACACATGGATGCATTGCAAGAATTTCCCTCACAACTGTGAACACTACTGTCTTTAAGTAGTATAGGATCTCCATCTATATATATTCATGCATAATACAAATGATGAGATAATTAACCACTTCAGCTAGCCTATGTATAATTCAGTATGGGTAAGCTTTTAATCTTGTGGTTTGCAGAATTGGTCTAAAGATTAATTGGAAGATCAGGTTTCTTGAATTCGGGGTTGTAATGTACCTAGGTAAAAAGGAAAACCAGGATCTGTCTGCTTGAGCTGGAAGTACTAAAAGGCGTAGAAAATGGATGCTTTAGCTCCATTTATGTGATGCTGAAACTAAAACAAATCTTTTTCTTGTACTCCTATTGAGTTATTGTGGTCCAGTTGGTATAAGGAGCCTATCTAGCTAGATAAAATTCATTCCTTTCTTGCCCGCATTTACTACAATCACATAGAACTCTTCAACTCGGGTCTCATTCATGGCAAAGCTCCAACTCATCTTCCCACCTAAATCTTCCCGCAGAGTTAATTACTCATGCTGGATATCTCATAATGTTAAACATAGGCTAGCCTTCGTCTTCTTCCTGGTCATGCCTTGTTTGGGCACCGACTTTCTCATCTTCTGTTAGTCTCCTCCCCTCCTCTGCAGTTGCACTAGCTTTTATGACATGAACAAACTCAAAACTTCACGCTCTTTACTGAACCAGAAGAAGCAAAGGCAAGTATCATAGTCTCTTAACCAAGCCCTTTGAACTGCACCATACTATTGCGAAACTTTGATGAAATTCTGTTAATTGCAAGTTGCAAGTTTTGCTGATTCAGTCTTATTATTCCTTTCTCCTGAGTATCTGCAGCTTTATTATTTCATGAACTCATGTTCTTCTCTTCCTATCCCTTCAAAGTAATTGTTACCCGATACTTTTACATTAACCTATCTGTCATGGTTCTAAACACTTTGTCATATTTTCCTGAGTTTTCCTGTCCTTAAAATCTGTTTCATGGTTAGTATATGTCAGATTACCTCTCCATCTCCATTTGGATAAATTTGCAGTTTAATTCATTTTGTTGATATTATAATGAACGATTTCTCCTTCTTACTCTCTCAGTTTCAAATTAGTCTTTATCTGCTTCTCTTTTGGCTTTATTATCCTCTCTGTGTGGCAACATATTCATCTTCCCACAGCCAAGCCTGCTCCCTTTTCTAAGAAACAGATGAAGGAGGAGCTAGCCGCACTACCTCATTTGTATTCACATCCAACAACTGGACCAGGAAAAGAAAAGGAGGTCATGGTTGCACCAATGGCAAAGATGAATAATGGGTTGCACATTATGCAAAAAGAAAAAAAAAAAAGTTAGTATCATAGATGGGGACCATCTTCACGTGCTAATGTGCACCGCCTGAGCGTGGAGCCAAAATTTGAGTTAAATGAAGAAAGGGAAACCCAAAGAATATATATCCTTATTTCTAGGGTAAATGAAAGCAGATAAACATTACTACTACTGCCAATGCGGAAATGCCACTTTCAGTTTTTTTTTTTACTTTTCGTTTGTTCCAAGTCCTTGAAACAGAAACCAATCATAAGACTTGGTCTACTAAATTATTGCTATGTGCTAACGTGCGCCTTTTGCACGCCATTGGAGAGTGCAGCTCTTAGCCTCATAACTCATAATTAAAGAAACTTTCCTGTCGTTTTCTTTTCCTTTCTTTTTCGTCCCCATCGTTTGGCTGAGCCATCCTTAAAGACTTTGCAAGATGGCTGCGATAAAAAAACCATTATGCTCCAAAGCTTAAAGTCTCCAAAAATTAAAACCACTATTCCCAATCCATTAATTTGCTAGCCTTCATGATAAAGGATCAAACAGCTAGCTCAAGATTTTAAACAAAATTGAGTGAAAATAGAGAATTTTACAGGAATTTTCTTCCATTTTACCTTTTAGAATTTCTTTCTGTTTCTGTCTTTTTAATTTTAGCTGTTGCACCATGCTTTGGTCATGAAGAAACAGTAAAGAAACGCAGGAGCGGTTGGGGTCAGGTTGGAAAAGGTCAAGCACGTGTGGCTGAGCTTGCACTCAGGTCATCCATTTGGGTAACTGGCTACCGACGCTGCCAGTGGAGAGAAGTTTAGGCCAAGGGATTGGTTTGTTTTGTAGTAAGGAGAAAATTCTATCTTTAGATCTTTGCAACCAAGCCAACAGTGCGGTCTGATGGGCCTGCCACTGCCGGCCTGCCTTTGTGGGGTCATCACTAGTTAGATATCATTGGTTAATTTATTAGTTCAATCCAGTCAAACTCTCTGTAAAAACAATTTAACTATAATTATTCGATTACAATTAATTAATTATAATTAAAAATTATGTAAGATTCATCCAAATCTTATATGTCATGGTTTTATATTTATAAGGTTTTAACATAATTTTATAATACTAGAATATGAAATATAGAACATGAATATTGCAATAAACTCACAAAACTTCACATTCATAACTCGATAAGTGACTGAGGTATAAAAACTCCTAAAACATATTTTCTATTATTTGTAAGAGTTGAATTTATTTGTTGACCTTTAATTATACAGCATCCGTTTTTCATGCATATTTAATTGGAAACAGTACTCATCTTGTATCACAATATCAATGATTTCTAATAGTTATTTACTGTCACTTTCATAAATTATGGAAATGAAGAGATTCTCATTTGAAAGTATCAACTTTGACTAAAGTAACATTATTTGCTTATAAAAGCACAATCTTCCTATTTCTTGAACATATGATCTAATGTTGTTATTGAAATTCTTCTATCTCACTGCATCCGACCAAAGAAGAAGGAATTTTATCCATATCTCCTCCAACTGCGCCATCCTCGACAAATCGAAAGGCATTCAAAATAAAAGTTGTTAGCCACTTCAAGCATTTGTATACAAAGGGCCATACTCTAAGACTCAAAGCTTTGAACTATGACGTTCCACAGATCAGCCATAGCCAGAACACAATGTTGGAATCCACCTTCAGGGAGGAGGAGAAATGGAAAGCCTCGGGTCTTGACAAGTTCAATATTGACTCCTAAAAAAAACTTTGGTCGTCCATTAAAGGTAACATTATTGACTTTTTCGATCACCTCTACACCAGTAGTGTCTTTAATAGGAACATCAATTCTTCCATCACCACCCTCTTATTGAAGTGTAACGGGGCCTTCCCCTTTTCCCAATTTAGACCTATTGGCCTTGTGGGAGCGCCTACAAAATCTTGGTGAAAGTCCTGGCCAGCAAGCTTAGAATGGTTATCGGTACAGTAACAGGCGAACACCAATTTGCTTTTGTCAGGGGTAGGCATAGCCTCGATTATGCTTTAATAGCTAATGAGTTCATTGACTCTGTTACGAAAAACCGACAGAAAGGAATTCTATTCAAAGTTGACTTTAAAAAGCCATTTTTGAAGCAATTTTCTCCTTCTCCGATGGTATTGAAGACTCTAACTTTGCAGAGTCCCTCGCTGTCAATGTAGGCATTTCTTTATTCCTTTCGACCCATTGCTCCATCCAACAATCTCTTGTTGTCGAAGGTGATTCCAAAAATATGCCGTATGCTGGGCTATTAACCATGGAACTGCACCTTGACGTATGAAGGCTATCTCTAATAGCCTTGAGTCTCTCAAGCTAGAAACCAAGGAGATCACCTTTGCCCCGTGATATGAGGGAAAGCTAACAACTTAGTTGATGGCCTTGCAAAAGCTGGAAATAAAATGAAAAACCATCTCTACAAGAAAATATTGGAAGTGAGGAGGCATGATTCAGAAAACACTGCAGAAGGTGAGAGGAATAGAATAGCTCAGTCTCAACCACATACAAGACATCCGTATTCCCAATACAGTAACATCTATAATTATATTCATTATTCTCATTGTTAACCAAAGAAAAGATGTGTTGCCTAGGCTGGTTTTGTTCTCTACCTACTGTTGGGATGAATGATTATATTAATGTCGCTGTGTTTTGAAGGTTTTTGCTAGTACTTTTTTCTTCTGATGATGTCAAAGGTCATATATTACAAAGTTGAAAATAACTTCAAAGTAAAACTAAAAACTATAGGTATAATATCTAAAAAAAATTGTTAAACTATTTTAAAAAATCAAATAAATTTTTATTATTTTATTATATTCAATTAAGTTTTTATACGTTTATTTTGAATCATATAAATTTTTATAATTAATGGTTGAGTAACTATTGTAATTAGTTAAAATGTTATTTGTTATTTTATGTCATGTGACATGTTGCTTTATCATAATAAACAATGACATGATATATTGATATGACCTTTTGACATAGTCATGTGTAACTTTTCACCCTCAATGTTATTATTATGTTAATGTCAATAGATATAAAATGATAAATGATATTTTGATTAATGATAATTAATTAATTATCAGTCATAAGGGTCAAAATAAAAATACATAAGCTTGATTTTATGTTGTAAAAAAATAACTTATTTGAATTTTTTTTGAATAGTTTAAGGATTTTTTTCAAACATTGTACCAAAAATATATAAAATTTAGGAACTATTCTTTACTTGAAGTTCCTTTATGTCACCATAAATTGGTTGCTTAGTAGTTAATTATACTATCAAAACCGTATCATTTCTAGTGATACTAGTAATTAAATAAAAAAAGATAATATGTAATCTGAATAAAAGTCTAAACTGTCATAAAATGATGATCGATATTAATTGTATCTAATTGTAAAACAATTTTAATAATCGTAATTCGTACATATAAATTTTTTATAAAGTTCAAGTGCACTTTGATAGAATTCATGATATTTTATTAAGATTAATTTATTATAATTTTGACTACCACAACATTCAAATATCGCATTTGATCAAGTATAAGCTTATTAAGTATCCCAGAAAATTCACTTCAAAAAAAAAAAAGTATCCCAAAAAATTATTTTGGAATTATAATGAATGTAATGATAGCAATATTGAAGTGAATCCCATGAAATTTAAGCTTGCCTGGCTCATTGGTATTTTACTACGTGGGGATTGGAGAGTATCCTACAAATCCGTGTCTTGGCCCTCGGGCATGAGGTTTAGAAGCCCATATGTAAGAAATTAATTCCCCTTAACATAATTCTTAGAAAAATTGTTTCCTCCAATTTTTGTTTCACTGAATTGCGTTAAAAAAACAAAAATAATAATTAAACAAGAAGTCAGGCAGCAAAAAGTTGCTGTCATCATTAATTGGGTACTTGGGTAAAATTAATAAAGATTATCTTTTGCTAATAGTAGAGGTGCTCAATGTCGAGTTACTTGTTCAAATTTACAAACTTAATTTATTTTAATTTAAGTCTAAATATTTAAATTTAATATGATTTGATTAAATTATTTTATTAATGTATAATATAATTTTAATTTTAAAATATATTAAAAAATAGAAAGAATATACCTTTAATTGAAACTAATTTATATGCAATTTGACTTTTAGTTTTGGACATCATAAAAACATTCCAAAAGGGCTTTAAAAAATTACAATGATCTCTCCTAGTGGTTTCCTATAGCTGCAAAAATAAGTTAAAGGTTACTTTCTATATCCTATTATTGATGTGTTAATTGCATCCATAGCTATCAAGCTTCAACCTGGTCAATAAACCTTTTTTATCTTTTTGGAGTGAAAACCTTTTTAATTATAAAGACCTTTGAAAAAGTGATTATCGCTGTAGTTGATTGCGCAATTACAAAAATAAACGGACAACTAATTTTATTGGATAATGATTTGATGAGTGCTGGTTTTTTCCTTTTTTTTCATTTCTTCTATAATGAATAATACTATTTATGCTTACACTGGATGAAGGGAATAAGATGAAAGGGATAGAGACTCGAAGGCATACAATGGAATGGAACGCAAGCCTGGCAAGAAAACGAGCCCGCTTGTCAAACAAATGGATCAAAAGGTTGAACCCCTTTAAAATATATATACACTATAGTTCTTTAATTCAACAATTACTCACTTAAATGCCTCCATGATATTATATTTACTTTCCCCTGTCCTAAGTAAATTTATCTATATACAAGTGGAAATATGGATTTTCACTTAATTATAAGTAAAGTTAGATGATGAAATTAGGTATTTTCCCTTTGCATTTATTTGTTTATCTGCAAGACCTATATATATATATATATAATCCTGGTAATTGCTACTATAATATATTGATATGAATCGTAAATCTCAAGATATGTGTATGTATCTATCTATAACTTAATATCGACATTCAAAGCTTCAAGCAGGATATGCTTTATCAGAAAAGAAGATAGGATGACCATCTGTACCAACCAGGAGGAAGCTTCATTCGGTTAAAAGCACGGAGCATTAGCTTGTGTCTTGTCAACCGGATTTGAACAATTCTCTCACTAAGAACGCGTAAGGCAAGTTTAGCAAGTTCAAACCAGTGCAGTTGCAGGTGTAAACACGATTAATTTACTAGTTGTAAACATGCAGTTTGCCTCAATATTCATGGCTAGCTGGATACAAATCAGAGACTGTTACTCTTTTCGTTAATCAAGATTCGGTGCTAAAGCCTGACCATTTATCATATTTTATCCTTGCCCTGCCTGCCATGAGATTCATTAATCTCACTTGCTTCAAAAAACAGCATATTCCCACAACTTGGATGTGCATTAAACCAGCTGATAGCCAATGATAGTCAAGCGAGCCCTTCAGTTCAAAGTTTGTTGTAAAGTACCAACCACTCTTACCAAACATACACTTGGGTCCTTTCCCACTGACTGCTCAAGTGCTGACTGCAATTCTTTTTGAGGGACATGGCACGGGCTTTTGTGGGAATTATTAGTGCAACAATCATATTACCTTGTCCCCTTTTTCTGTGACTTTCGACAGTGGTGTCTCAAGGAAGAACAGGGGCACTCTCTGTCTCACAGCAGCTAGCCAGCTTAATTGTGATAATATGAAGCAGTCTATTAAAGCTTTTTTCTTTTAATCTAGGAGAATGGAGGATTACTCTCTGAATAGGGGATTATGCACTCGCACGCAGCAGCTCATTTAAACTTGAATATGCATGAGCACGTGTTCAGGGGAATAATGGTATCTGCTGGTCATTTGAAATATACATTTCATCAACTCTCTCGTCATCAAGGAATCATATTGCTATATATTTTCCACGTTCAAAGAATCACGTAGCTGAGACTACTTGCATTTCCTATCATGAAATGAGTTGTTTACGAGGTTGGCTTCTCACTTTGGTTCTAGCACAGGACTCCTTTCGAGGTCCTTCAATGCGCAAATGGCACGTAAGGCATTCCAGGATTACAAATAAGATCATGGAAGATTTTACAGATACACAAGCAACACTTTCCTTTACCTTTGATCAAACTTTGGTTAAATTAAAATCTTACCGTCATTTTCATAATCCTATTTTGTTGTTCAAAATTTGATTTCCATTTTCCTTGCTCTATAAGACAGTGAAAAAAGAGTCATAATTACAAGAATTCAAAGGATAAGCATACAGAAACCTCTCCACCTCCCTCGGATTGCGGAAAAAGAAGGGAAAAGCTACCAAGAAATTTCCATTGCGTCCAAGGAATCAGATGTCATGTCAATTATTTGGTCTAGTGATTTCAGAATCTTGACAATCCTGGCCAGGAACATTTTGTTTTACATATTAGAGTAACTGAGGCAATAAACTTTTGTTTGGCGAAAAAGCAAGATGCTTACGTTTTACCGTTGTTGTATCATGTTGAAGTCAAGTTTCCGGGTTTCAGAGCCCTCCGAAGTGACAAAAAGTTCAATCTTATGAGAAACTTTACCAAATCCATGCCGTGATTGGTGGATTCAATGGAGCATTATAATGCTAAATATGCCTAGTTCTCATACTTTCTCAGACATACATAGATTGAATAATTTTCAGAGAAAGCCTTTAATTTTGATTTTTTGTAGTACCAACTATTATTGACTTTTAGGCCAATTTTTTAAATTCTCTTGAGACTTAATCGATAAAAATTTAATTAAATGTAAACAAAGATTCACATATTCTATTAAGATTGTCAATGTTATAAAATACGTGTACATATCTATATATACGTGTGTAATTTTTTATTGATTACGTTATTTCTTTTCATTTGATCTTTGATAAAAATTGAATTCATAAATACTTAAGTGTTAATTAAAAACTCTAAATTTTTTAATTATGTGAGTTCGTACACGCAAAAGTGAGTGGAAAAGAGAGAGAAAGAACGAATGGACCCATGAGAGAAAAGGAAATCGATGACCAAATCAAACTTTCAATTACAAATCCTTATGCAATAAGCGATATGAAAATGAAGTAGATTGACGCGTGAAAGTTTTCTATATATAATGGCTAGATGTAAGTCATGCATTCACAGACTAAGAAAACCAGTTCCAGGGAGGAAACCACAATATGTCCTCTTCCATTGCCAATTCTTCCTTCATCTTGTCAACCATTTTGCTGACATTTTTGGTTTATCAGTCAAAAGCACAATTGAGTGCCACATTTTATGCTACCACATGCCCCAATGCATCTAGCATCGTCCGCAGCGTTATTCAGCAGGCTCTGCAATCTGATATTCGGATTGGCGCCAGCCTCATCCGACTCCATTTCCATGATTGCTTTGTCGATGTAAATTCAATCTCCAAAAGACTATTTGCATATCTGTCTCATCCGAAGGTTTATTGTTGTTTGATTCTCCTTTTTGGATTTTACTTAAATGTTGATTTCATTTATATATCACAGGGATGTGATGCTTCAATCTTGTTAGACAACAGCGCCAACATACAGAGCGAGAAGGAGGCTGCTCCAAATACCAACTCCACTCGAGGCTTTAACGTTGTTGATAACATCAAAACTGCTCTTGAAAATTCTTGTCCTGGCATTGTCTCTTGTGCTGATGTTCTGGCCCTTGCTGCTGAATCTTCTGTTTCTTTGGTAACCCAAAAGAGCCCATTCTTGTTGTTAACTATCTCTTTCTTCAATTGTGGACAAATTAATAAAAACGTGCAAAGTTTTCTCAAATAATTAAAGTAATAAATGGATATTAAGCCATGAAACAGATAGCCTATCTAGCTCACAAAAGTATCCTTTGTGCTTGAAGCAAGGAGGTCCTTCATGGAGCGTACTACTTGGGAGAAGGGACAGTTTGACAGCAAACCAGGCTGGAGCTAATTCCTCCATTCCCTCACCCTTTGAAGGCTTAAGCAACATTACTTCCAAGTTCTCTGCAGTCGGGCTAAATACTAATGATCTTGTTGCATTATCTGGTAACTATTTAAATCTTCCAGTATTACTTGCTTTATAGGATATACTGACATTTTTATTCTCATTATCTCTTTAGTCTCCCGTCCCATCCCTTCCTTATCTTCCAAAAATTTATAATAGGAAACTACCACGTTCTTTCATTCTCTGATCTTAAATTCGAGAGTGAAAGGAACATTATCCTGATTGTCACTCTTTCCCCATCGGTGATTATGTAGGTGCACATACTTTTGGACGTGCTCAGTGCAGATTATTCAGCAACAGGCTATACAATTTCAGCGGAACAGGCAACCCTGACCCAACACTCGATTCATCATACTTGACTACCCTCCGACAAATCTGTCCGCAGTCCGGGAGCGGATTCAACGTCGCAAATCTTGATCCCACGACCCCTGATACTTTTGACAGCAACTATTTTACCAACCTACAAAACAATCAGGGCCTTCTCCAATCAGACCAAGAGTTGTTTTCAACAGCTGGTGCTCCCACAATCTCCATTGTCAACACCTTCAGCGGTAACCAAACTGCCTTCTTTCAAAGCTTTGCTCAGTCAATGATTAATATGGGGAACATCAGTCCATTAACAGGAAGCAGTGGAGAGATCAGAGCAGACTGTAAGAAGGTTAATGGAAGTTAATTAACCTCCATGATCAATATATAGAATCTGCTAGCTAATTAGAAATCAATTTCAAGCTATGTTTTAACAAAAAAAAGGAAAATGGATTTTATAAAGAATCAAAACTGAAATCACAAGATAATGGGATCCTACCATGTTTGTATTCAGTGAAGTTTGATCTGGATGTGGATCACCTGTCACCAAATGTGCCTGTAAGAAATAAATCGGTGAAGAAATATTAATGAAATTATTGTATGAATGACCAGGCACCTGGCAACTGTTGGTTCTATCCTTTCTACGTATTGGCTCAGAAAGTAGGGAAAAAATCTATATCCGATGTCAAATTATCAATCAGTCTTGTCCAATTTATCATCAAAATGCGGCCAAGACATCATCTTCTCAGTAGCCGTTCGTTCAAATCAAATCCATCTGTAAGAAAAATGAACATAAGATGAAGAACTGACTCAGCATTGGACAAATAAAACATAACTGTGCATGGAAAATCGTTGATTCATATCCAAGCCTATGTGCAGTTGAAGTCAGATTAAGGTACATAATAATGTGTTAGTATCAAATGAAAATGGAATTCGTTTTAACTTGATAATGAATACCATATTAAAATTCGATCGCAAATTAACCTTTATCATTGGAATTTGGATTGTAAACAAAGGCTCAATCGTAGTTTCCAAATAAAAATTAAAACCACATTTAATAGAGAATAAGTTCTGACAAATATATACTAATCAATCAGTTAAGAGACAACAGATTTTGACATGTAGGAAAAATAAATCTTCCCTACCCCCAATTCCCAAATTAGACCCAGAAATATATAGTTATCATTGTAATTATAAATAATTACTAGAAACTTATATAAATGTATGCAACCATTCTTATTAAGCACAACAGCTAGGCTAACATGGGAAGAAAGCATCAATATACACTTTCCATCATCAAATCAATGGCCAATTAGCTAGCTAGTAGTTCCTTTTATCACATTCTCTTGGTTTTTTTTTTTTTTTTCATGAATGTCTCAAAATATGAAATTCTTTTTTTCATTTTTAAACATATAATTTTTTTATTTGTCATAATTTTTATATTACTTTTAATATTAAATAGCATTGAATATATATATATATATATATATATATATATATTAATGCGAAATATTACAATCAAAATTTTTTTCTTAATATCTGTGGAATTCAAATAATAAAATAAAATTTGAGAGAGTATATAATTACAATGTGAGACACTTCACTCTAAATATAATCTTAACATGGTTTTTGTTTAGTTAAAGACTTAAAAGTGGTTAAAATTGTAAATGCAATTTTTTAATGCCACAATGATATCCAACAAAGGACAAAATAATAGTAAAAATTATTTAAAAGCATAAATGAGATTATATAAATCTTTGTAAATTAAGAAGAAAAATCTTAGTCCATGCACTGCTGTAATGTCCGCTGGAATGCGATAGGATACAAATTTGACAACTTATAATCTCCCATCAACCCACCTAGAATTTTGCCACGTCTTCATCGAATTCAGTCTATTCTCCATTACCGTTGATCAAAAACCCAATCATAGATTACAAACAAGCACAAATACACAGAATCCTCCCTCGTTCTCTCTCTCTCCTTCCTTGGAGGCTTCAACTTTCTAACAATTTCCCTCACTCGTATAAATTTTTCTCTCTTTTTAATTTATTTTCCCAATCTTCTCACTAAACAGATGAAAGCTGACTGACCCAACAAGATAACAATCCATGGCGAGTCAACTTGAGCCAACTCAACTCAGAAACTGCTCCCACCATCCAACTCAGTGACCAGAGCTCTTAAAAAGCTCCGAGTTTGTTGATGGTCAAGATCGTCAGCTGTAAAACCCAGGTCTTTCTTGTTCTTCTGTAAGCCTCATTTTTACTAGAAATTTTCCATATTTATTTGTTGTTGTCTTTAAAGTCAGCATCTTGATGACCTAAAGTTAGGTTTCTTCCAATTTGAGAGGTTGTGGATTTGGGTTTTAGATCTGGGTTTCTTGATATTTGTGGTGAAATTAGGGTTTACTTTTTGGTTTTGATAAACTTGTGATGAGGGAAGGGTTTGTGGATTTGGGTTTTTATTGGTTTTTTGGGTAAAATTGAGGATTTGATGATTTGGTTTTGTTTAATTTTATGATTCTGTGATATTGGTTTCCTTAATTTTAGGTTATATTTAAGGTTTTTATATCTGGGTACCTTAAACTTGTGAAGGTTATAAAGAGGGTTTTCCTGGGTTGAAAAGAAGGGTTGTTTTTGGAGCATTTGTCATGGCTGAGGAAACAACTGATACAATGAACCTTGATTTGAATCTGGGTCCAGCTCCTGAGACAGGGTCAGGATCAGTGTCGAATGAAAGCTTGAATTGGGATGATTTGGTTGATAACCCGTTTGATAGGATTAGAGAAGCTGTTAGGCGTAGGCGGTGGAGATGGCAGCAGGTTGAAATTCCTACTGCGACTCAGAACCTCTCTGTGGAATTGGATCAATTTATGGGGAATTCAGGCAATGTGAGCACGTTACAGGCAGGTGAGGGCAGTGTTGCTGCTGAGGAAAGAACGAGTGATGTACCCAAAGCATGTGAAAATACCAATGGATTTTTGGAAGATGAGGCTTCAGAAAAAAAGGATGATATTGAGAAGGGTGTTAGCAATGATGGGAGCTTTTTTGATTGTAACATATGCCTGGATTTGGCTCGGGAACCTGTTGTAACTTGTTGTGGACACTTGTTTTGTTGGTCTTGCCTCTATCGATGGTTACATGTGCATTCAGATGCAAGGGAATGTCCTGTCTGCAAAGGAGAGGTGACTGCTAAAACTCTGACCCCAATTTATGGTCGGGCGAACATTACCCATGAGCCGGAAGAGGACTCAGGTCTTAAAATCCCTTCTCGGCCCAGTGCACGGCGGGTGGACAGTTTGAGGCAAACTATTCAAAGGACTGCTTTAAATCTCCCAGTGGAGGAGATGATTCGCCGTCTTGGAAGCAGATTTGATTTGACCCGTGACCTGACTCCACCACAGGAGGCCAATGGTGCGCGGGAAACTACAGAAAGAGCTAATTCCATCCTTAACAGGATTTTGACATCTCGAGGATTGCGGGGAGAGCAAAATACTGGTGTGTCCCTTGATGATGTGGACTTGACACCTAGCAGCACAACTGGTAATGAGGTTATGTCCTCCCGGGTTCATTCTTTGTATCTTCAAAGACAATCACAAATTCGAAGGACATCAAGAATAACTTCTCTGACATCTGCACTGAGTTCAGCAGAAAGGATAGTTGAGGCATATTTTCGAAGCAACCCAGTGGGAAGAAATCAGGAGCAGCCACCAGCAGTTGATGATAGAGATTCTTTCTCAAGCATTGCTGCTGTAATAAACCCGGAGAGTCAAATGGACACTGCTGTCGAAATAGACTCTGTGGTATCACTTTCAGCTTCCTCTTCTAGAAGAAGAAACGATGCTTCAAGGGTTTCAGATGTTGATAGTGGTGACTCTCGTGCACATAGAAGGAGACGACTGAACTAGGAACTAGAAAGATTTTTGTCGAATCTCATGTCCTGGAACTGCTCAAGAATAGTCTTAACTGCATTCCATTTATATTGCTTTCACCTTACAAAGAATTCGGCTTCAACATTTATGATTTCGACGAAGGTGATCATAAAGATTCCAAATAGATTTGTGCTGGCATTATGTGAATTGAAATGTTATCATCTTTTCCTAAGGTTCCGTCCTTGATATGGTATGGCAAAACAGATTTGTACACGGAGCTAGTAGACCCATCTTTACTCTCGCTGTACATAACCATGCAAGCCTCATATATCTGATTATCTTTGCTTTCAGATGTCTTCTTCTTCTTCTTCTTCTTCTTCTTCTTCTTCTTATCTTCTAAATCTTTATTTTGTATGGAAAATTTGCTAAAGCTATTATTTTCATCACCCCTGAAATTTAATTTCTTATCTATCCTAGGATGGATGTGTTGTTGTCAATTTGTTTTAAGGTCATTTATCTCCACTAATGCCAATTGCCAATTAGGAAGTTTCTTTTTCTCTCAATCCTGACATAAATCATAGTATCTGGAAATTTGTTGGGATAATCCACCACTCCTCCCACCCACTAAACCAGAAAAAACCTGCATATATTAGATCATTTTCTCTTTATAGTATTTAAAGAGAGAAGGGAACTGAATCTGGCTGTTTAAATAAGGATACATTATACATGTGCTCCCCTACCATTAGATCATTCTCTTCATTCTTCCCCGTTTTGGTGGAGAAGTTGATAGAAATGGAAGAATTTTTGGACATTGGGGCTGGGTTTAATTGTCCAGCTTGTCAGAAAATGAATTGTCACAGTTGCAGCCCAGTGGTAGTACTGCTCCCATTTGCCAAAATCTGGTGTTGGGTTAGCTTATGAATTTGGGCCGCAAAATTATGATCCTTCCTTCAGCTTTCAATAGCTAGCTTTAACATTTTTCTTAGGTTTTTCCCTATCCTATTTTACAAAAGCAGAATACAGAATGTACCCACAGAAACAACACAAATCTCTTCAGCCATTTCCTTGGTTCTAGCCATACCCCTTCTTCTTACAAGAAACTTTCAGTTTGAATTCCCTATTCCCAATACATATATCAACAAAGGAATAAATCCCAAGTGCTAAAACTAAAGTTTACTATTCCATTTGGGTTTCATAATCCGATAAACTGTTTATAGCCTCAACTTCTTACAAACGTTGATTTGTTAGGCAAGGCGTGAAGGAGAAATAACTAGTCTTATTTATTCTTCTTTTTCTTTTTAAAGTTTAACTTGGACGTAAAAGTATTGACTTAAGACGGAGTTAAAATTATACTGTCTTCATCTGCAATTCAAGCAATATTATTTCTTTATTAGATTTACTATAGTAAAAATTAAATAAAAGTGAAAAAAAAAAAGGGACAAAGTGTTAGGATTCAGTTTCATGTTCAAACATGAAAATAATGAAAAATTAAAGTATAATGCAGTTGAAAAATAAAAAATACATTTAATCAGAAAAATAATTGAATACTACAATATCAATATTTGTGTTTTTTTCACGTAATTTTCATATTAATTATAAAATTTATAAGTTTAAGAGTTACAAATATTGTTCTAGATATCGTAATCAAAAACCAATTAAACCCAAAAACACTTGTGATGAAGCAATTAACCCGAAAGAAGAATAAGATAGTCTAAAATCTGACATTTGAAATATTTGTTTCTAGATTTGTCAAATCTTCAGCCACTCAAGTGTTTGATTTTTAATAGTAATTCACACAATGGCCAAATAAGATCTTATCGAAGGTAAGATTTTACCTGTGGTAGCAAGTTTTGTTTCAAAAATAAAAAGACTAAAAGTTCTTCCCAAATCTTATTTCTGTTAGACAAAGAAAACTATTTTTCTTTTCTTATTTTTATGAAAAGGCTAGGAAGGACAAAAGGCTTAGAGTTTTAATTAGCTAACATAACATATTTGTATAACCAAACTAAATTGTAATCTTAAATAAAATATTTGTATTTTTATTCAATTAACTCCTTATGAACTTAATTAATTTTTCCACTTTATTTTGGTTTGTTTCAATTAAGTTTAACTTCATTAATTATCCTTATTTAATCTCAATTATGCCACTTAATGAGTGTGACCTATTAAATTTCTAATATGTTGACAATAAATATAAATCATAATCAAATATCAATTTAATAATTGATTTATATTTATAAATCATGAACTATATCTAGCAGCATATCAAGACCACTGAAATGTTAGAAAGTCAATTAAAGAATTTGACAAAAACCTTTTAGTGATAAGCCTCTCAATACAACATGATCTTTTCATCAAATATCTAAGATATGTAATAAAGCATGACTCAATACCTACTTATAACATTCCATATTAATTCTCATAATTCAGAACTAACCTTACAAATTTAGGAAACCAACTTTTCTTAAATTCATCATACTTTGACCAAAGTCTTTACACAAGTTAATTTATAATTAAGAACAAGTGAGATACATCCCTTCATATTACTTGGGGTAATGAATCCTCTCTTGACCATTCATTTTACCTTTGTATGCTTCATGATATATCCAAAAACATCCTATTTAGGCATTTAGTCGCCTCCAGGCCCAAAGAGGTGAAATTAAGTATGTCATTCGTTATACAAGATGACCTAATATCTCTAGTCCAAGGACTAGTTACACGACTATCACATGAAAACATATTCCATAAATACTTTAGTGAAACACTAAATGAAATTCTCATAGCAGGTCATGTTCGATAAACTTGTTCTTCAACAAGCACTCACATGTTATCTTTAAGTATTACATATACTTCAATTTATGAGATCGATTGCTTACTTTTCAAGTAAAGAGGCTGAACATGTACTAGTCTTTGAGTATTGTTAATGTCCTGTCTTGACAATATAATGACCAAAAACAATTTAGGAACATAGCTCTGATACGTAATAATCTCATAATTGTAACAGTTTTACAATTCACTCACAAGGCTTTTATGTTCTATGGGTTTTACCCAATTAATACTTAATAACTTCTTATTATTGCACTAATATGAAAGAAAACCTTTATCACATATAGTTATACCATTAAGTATACATTAAATGACGATATATATTCCTTAACCAATCCAATTGACTCAAAAGCATATATCAAAAAGAAAGTTATCCAAAAAGGTAGTTTACGTGGAGAAATAATTAGTTAGGAATGAAGGAAAGTTGTTTTTTCTTCCCTATATTTGGTATGAAAAATAAAAATAGAGTAAAATTATAAATAAAAAGAATATTTTTCGTCTGATTTAAAATGATTAAATTTGAAAAGAAAGAATAATTGTAAATTTTTCTATTAACCTTCGGCTTCCTTCACTTCCTTCCTCCTTTTCTCTTACCAAACATTGTGGTGAATAGAATAGATACTTCCTTTCTGGTGTTGGATTAATCAAACACAATTACTGTCTAAAATCTTCATTTTCACTCTACCTACACTTTTAGTCAAATGAAAATTGCTTTGAACCCTAAATAATGATGTCACCATCTGAATTTATTTTAAATGGTCAAAATACAATTTCATTAATTCGGATTAAAAATTCCTAAATGATACTAGCCATGATTCTATCTTTTTATACACAAGTTAATGGAAATCATGGTGTGATTAAAGAAGAAACCGACGAGACTATGATAATTATATTGCTCCAATCAAATTGATCGAAAATAATGGAGAGGATCTCAAGCCTAATAGATGCCGAGCAGACCGAAGAGAGCAATATAGCTCTGAAAAAATGATACAACAAAAAGAAGAGAAACAGGATTATTATGTGCGGCCACCCCAATGGCAAAACAGGCCGGTGGCGCAATGCAAAATGGGGATAACATGTTTTCTGGTCTCAAAAATTCAAGGAAGATTATGAGCATGACTGGTTGAATTATGATGATGGCTATGATGCCGATGATGATGATCATAATAATAATAATAATCATAATAATGGACAACAGAATCAAAAGCTGGAAAAAGGGGATGGAAATTAATGATTGTTGGATACAAAGAGAATGATCGAGCACACGAGAGAGTATGTTTCAAGGCATCCATAGTTTCAATGGTCAACATTCCCCATCATCACTTTTAAAACCCAACTCACATTTACTTGTGAATTTTTATTTATTTATTTTGCTTTGCTTTGATTCATGCTTGTTGTCGACATAGTCAACATTCATTATTCATTTCAGGCTGCTTCATCTTAGTTATATCATAAGTAGTTGTAGCTGAGAAGAGAGAAACATCGTAAGGTTGAGCTAAGCATGATCTGTATGTGTGGTAATAATATGAATCAAATTCATCATACACTTATTTCTCGATTTTTAATTTGAAATTCTTAAGTTCAAAATTAAAAAAAAAATGTTGAGACTTTCCACTATACAATGCGTAATCCTAACTCAATGGACTTTACATGTATTAGAAGGAACTAGTTCATGATCATACAATCGTTTCCCATCAATTCCAACTTTTTTATAAAAAAATATTTTTAATGAACTATGTTGGTCAAATAACTCTTTGGTTTCTCAACTATCAGCTCCTAGCAAATGCCTTCTCTGCCAATCCTCCTATTAAAATTAAAGCAGCCAAGCAAGAAACAAGAAAGGCAAACGTGGTATTTTTGTTATATTTGCTAACCAATGTTGACAGAAAACTGAAAACTCTTTAGAAAGCTTTCAAACCATAATCAATAGTTGGAAAATCAAATTGACCAGTCAATACTTAGATATTGCCCGGAATAATTGTAATAATAACAGGAAGGAAAAGATAATGTTAATTAATGGTTAGGCTTGGAGTACTGAAAACCTGCTTCTTGTTAACTTATTCATATAATACAAGAATTAATTCAAGTCAAGCAATTGAAAAATGACATAAAAAAATAGTAGAGCAGGATCCAACATTGAATAAACTCTATATAAATAAATAAATAAATATATATATATATATATATATATATGCATGGAACCATTTGTCTGACTAAAAATATCATTTATATATCTTGATCAAGACTACCAGGACTGAACAATCAAAGGATACTTGCAACATAGACTGGTCAAAAACCTCTTCCCAAACCATATAATTGAGAATTTTATGTAGTCCATATGTCCTCGTTAGAAACATGAGGAAATTCCCAATATAACAATAAAAAAAACTAGCCTGAGCCCTGAGGGATTCAAGGGTGAGCTGGAGCCTGGATGGACCTTAAGAATACATAGCTTTGTCCAAAAACATACTTTTATGTAAAGGAATTTTTACATGTAAAAACCAAAATAGGGAAGCCTTGAGACAATATTTAAGCTTTAATTAGGCACGTATGCACGAGTCTCGAAGGATGGAACAATTAACTTTTCAAGAGATTAATTTTTCAAACTGGGGGAAAGTGGAAAATTTCACACATGGATTTGATTACTGATTAGCCAATAAAAACGTTAAATTATTATAAGTCTATGATGAAGATGTTCATCATGATCATCATTTTTCTCACTAAGATGCAGTATTTTTAGGGTCTTTTGTCCCATACTTTTTCAGCATCAAACAGCATCCCAGGGAGAGAAATGGGACATGAGAAATGATGATGATGATAATGGTGATGATTATGATAAATGAAAGAAAAGCATGGTAAAATGCTTCATGATTATGTCTGGGAAGAGAACATGCAAGATCCTTCCATTCCAGGGGTTGCATGCCTAGCTGTGTCGTTTCTTCCTCTCATCATCTGGGTAAAAATCATATAAACAACCAATTATTGTCCAACTAGATTGCTTTTTTGGGGTTTAGGCTAGAATGCAATCATGTGAAATCATTCTATCAAACCATGGCCTCATTATACCCTATTTCTTTCTATTGCTACTTCTAAGATTAATATTCTTGCAATTTACAAACAAGCAGCCCTATGTTTTACTCTTGACTTTTTTTTTTTATAAGTTTACAGGTATAAATAAATTTTACAATTACAATCAAATTATTTTATCTTGACATGAATGACATATATAGTTATTAAGTGAAGCAAAATATATAGAACAAATCATATGAGGTTATGTATGGTTGATACTTTTGTTTTTAATTTTATGTTATTTATTTTTTAATTTTTATATTATTTTTTATTAATAATAAAAGTATCAATCAAACGAAATTTAAATAAATTCATAAATAAACACAAAATTTAACTTTTCTGACTAAATTTATATTCAAAATTTTTATGAGTCTTCAATGATCTTAATTTTTTTTATCTCTCTTTTTTATTAGCAGCTAAAAAAGTAATTAAAATTATGAATTATATATTTTCTGATTGAAAATAAAATTGAAAAAGAAGATTATACATATATTCAATTTAATTAGAGTTTTAGCTTTTTAAAATTTTATGATTATATATATATATATATATATATGTCTTATTCCTTTTATCATTTGACTATATCTTAAAAGTGACTGATCTTACTTATTTGTTGGGCTTACAATGTTTCAAAATGTGATTGAAGTAGGGTTTCATTGTTAGATAACTAATCAGCTCATTAGTCCAAAATATTAGTGCCAAACATGATTTGTGTGATGAGCTTTACGACATTGTTATAATGAGCAACAATGAGCAAGAAATCATTGTGTTGTTTATCTAATATAAGTCTCAACCATTTGCACTTACTCCATAATTATTAATCCCTCACTATTCCAAGATCTTATTTGATTATCATCACCACAATATTATTGATTCTCCTTGATCACCAATAAGCTAGACTTTTAATTGCAAAATGACAGATAATTCCTTCTTTTCTGTTTTGTTTTTCTTATTTTTTGTTGATTGAAATCTTCAACTTTTCTTTCCCATTAGTTCTTTTACTGCTCCTAGATTGTTTTACGCTATGGGCCACGAGTTTTGACCCTGGAAGACAGTGACAATTTAGGATCCAGTCAACTCTTAATCAGGTTTTTTAGTGTCTATAACTGGTGTACCCCTTCTCCCATTTAAAAAGAAAATTAGGTGTGAGATACACAGAGAAATATGTATATATCAAGATGTCTGATGATCCAACTAATATTTGACTAGTCATTAACAATAAATGTTGATAACAATATTTCGGAACAGTTTCATCAAATAGTAACTGAAATAAGAGAAAAATCAGAAAGAGAGAAATGATTATGAGAGTGATAAAAATCTTGAAGGTTGAATAAATGATTCATGGCATGAAATGACCCATCCAAATCCATATTGAAAAGCTGCACTCAAACCAACTTTCGTTGAGTTCAAATAAAGCTAACCAGATTTGCTTGCATAATTTTCTGTCACATATTTAGAGTAAGAAATAGTTTTCTCATCTTAAGTATTGCAGGAGTAGAAATGACTTTTTGGATGTTGATTTGCAAGTGGAGGGGAAGAATAAACAAAAACGAGCAAAACGACCTAGGAGAAGGGGATATATAGTGATGCTGACTCTTTGCATAAAAAGGATTGAGATTTGAGACGCAAAGAGGAAACCCCACACCACATTCAGAGAGCTGACAAGGAGCCCCCCCCAGGCAGCAGAGAGAAGAAGATCATCATTACAGAAATTGACTGTCCTTGTTGGCCTTGGGGCACCTGCCCCCATGGGCTCTCTCATCAACTTCCATTACTGGCTCAGCTACTCGCCCTGCTACCACCATCCCTAGGCCCCTCATATCATGCCAGGTCTTTCGAAATCTCTACCACCATTACTAGAATCTTTTACCAAGTCAAGGTTCACGTAAACAGAAATAATAATAAATAAATATAAAAGGTTTCTCTTTCCAAATCCATGCGCTTTATTTCTTGGCCTTAGGGAAATAAATCATTAATTTAAAAACTTGTTTTCGAAATCTGTTTTGCAGCTTCCCTTGATCCTGAACGAGTGAAAGTGAGCAACAAGCTATCAATTGCACGCGGAGAATGATCTTTGGAATGGGGTAGTTCAAAAAGTAAGTGTAAATTGAAGTTTACTACTATGAATCATGAAAGTGTTAATAGAAAGTAATGTTGCAATCAATGCTTGACTTAAGAACCACTAAATTGTGTATACAAAAATGGCAATAAAATAAATACACCCGAGCCCATTTTATATGCTTTATCATACCCTAGCTAGGTGATGGATTCTTAGAGCAATTAATGACAAGGGTCAACAGTCAAACTATGAGGGAGATAGCACAGATGTTTAAAATTTTTGGTTTTATGATAGCCCTTTCCAAGAGTTTATGTTCAATTAGTCCTTATATGACATTAATCAACATACAAAGGAAATTAATTTGTATTATCCAATTCAATTCTTACACGTTCAACATATTTTTACTAGTTTAAAAGTTAAAGACTTAGCATGGTCAAAAAAGGTTCCCCTCGTGGTCCACATTCGGGAACAAAATTGTTTCCCATTGAGTTTTCCCATCTTAGTCCCTACTTAGGCTATCTTATTCAAAATAAAAATTCCCATCTAGCTATAACATATATAAAAATGATTTTCGTATATGACTGTATTGTTTTCATTGTCCACATCCTTATATTACATGAAATTGTATGCATACATATATATAATACCTACATATGCCTTTTGTGCTTGAAAAATTAGTTTGTATTAGTTATGAACATTTTTCTTTTGCAGTTAATTATGAACTATTTAATAATTGTTGCTACTAGTTGTCTATTTGAATGAAACTTCGAGATATTTACTGTTTTTGTCTCAAACTCTTAGCAAAGTTATATGAATTTCGCCAACTCAATTTGTATTGATTTTATTTGATTGTTTTATTTATTAATTCATTTCATGAATATATTTATTACTATGATGCATGTTAAAAAAATATTTAATTATATTTATAATTTTTACTTGCAAATGTAACCTTATAAGAAAATAATATTATCTTATATCCAAAAAAAATAATACCATCATTCTATATATCTTAAAACTAAAAGGTAACAACGTGAATCAATGCATAAAAGGGGGAAAATTAACTCGAATGAAGAGGTTGGCTGTGGATATAAATATAACATAAGAGATATTAAAAAAAAAAGTAGTATAGAATTTGGTGAAGCTTCAATGCTCTTCAAGAAATAGTAAAAATTAAAGAATGAGAGCAGGCAGGTCTAATTCATACGGTCAAATGACTTTAAGAATGGAACCAATTGGTGGGGTTGCTTATTCAATCTTGTTGGTTACACGAGTCTATCTTCGTACTGAAAGGAAAGACCCAAATGGCGTAAAACTCAATTGTGGCTCCCAATAGTGTTTAAAGGTGTTTCAACAGATTTATAGCCAAGGGAACAGAATAATTGATATTGAATTTAATGATATACCAATATCCTTCAATAAAAATTGGTGATATTAATTAATATTTGAAATTGTAATAAATTGAAAATCGATTGATCTTTTAATAATAATTAAGGATATAATTGAGTTGAATCAAGCTGGTGTAGTCGCAGGCTTGATTAAAAAATTTGTAACTCAAGCTCGATTGAGCCTTACATTTTTGTGTTTGAGCTCAACTCAAAAAATAATCAACTTACTTTAAATCGATCCGATTAAGCTTGATTATTATTAATTTATATAAAAAATTTAAAACTCGATTAAAATTTGATTATGAAATAAAAATTCAAATGAAACCCCTTTTTTTTAAGCAAAAAAATGAGTGCAATACGAAGATTTCTCAAGAAAATCATCCATCTTAATACAATGAAACGTTAAATATATAAATAAATATTTTATTTTGTTTATATATGTATATAAAATTAAAAATAAAAATAAAAAATTCATAAAGTGCATAAACCACTCAAGTCTAATACTATCACAAAATTCAAATTTGACTTGACTCGTTTTTTGAATAATTGGAGCTTGCGTTTAACTTACAATGAACGAGTCTAATTAAGAATATTCATCCAATCAAGCTCGAGTAGCTCACAAATAATTTGGTTCATTTACACCATTGACAACAATATCGAAAAGGAATTTCTTTGGACATTTATCAGGATTATATGAAAAGCAACATTACAAGCCATAAATTTCAAAGGTGATGCTATCATGGGCGCCTAATGCAAATGACACAGTTACATAAATAAATAAAATTTCAAATTCTCTTAAATATATATTATAAAAAAGGTTTTTTAGTTTCTTAATACAATTTTCTAAATTCATAGGACTAATACATATTTAATCTTTTTAATCTTGTGTTATATTATTAAATGTAAACAAAATAGATAAAAGTAATTAGAAAATATATAAATTTAGCAATAATTGGTTCAATAAATATATTTCAAGTTAGATAAAAAATAGTTTAAATTTAATTTCCATCACATTTTTACAAACCAAATTTATCCTCTCTTTTTTTTTTTGTGGGGGGGGGGGGGGGGGGGTAGGAAGCAAGT
>NC_030854.1:28819459-28882856 GCF_000208745.1 Theobroma cacao
GGGGGGGTGGGGGTAGGAAGCCAAAGTTTATATAATTGAAAGAAAGAAAAAGGAGTGTCAAAGAAGTTCCTGATAATTTATAAACCCAATAATGATACTAATTATACCATGAATACAAATCCTAGGCCTATAAAAGGAGTAAAGGACATCTTGGCAAAGGCCAATATAATTATAAATGAATTGACTTTTGGACAATTCGTCTATGTCCTAAATTTGATCTCATATACATGCTAAATTCGACAATCCTCATATCTACAATGATGTAGGCATTAATTTTGTTCTTTTCCTTTGAACTTATGATCAAGCACCCTTTTGTAGAGGTGATGAATATACATCCATAGTCTATATAATTTGAGTACCCCTATTTTCACATAGGCTTAATTTTCTTTAATGTAAATTTTAGAAATTATACCTAGATAAATAGGATCATTATATATAAGCAAGAGTAACCTTATTTTTTGCAAATGTTTTGATTTTTTCAATGGAAATGTTATCTATCATGTGAGTAGGTTGATGAGACTCGAATATAATAAGTAAATATGATTGATTTATATTGAAAAATATATATATCTATATATATATATTAAAATACAGTAACCTTATTTTGCATTAAAAAATTAAAAGTATACATCAAAATTAAGATTAACCATCTAAATATTTCAAATTTACTCTTAAAGTTTTTAGTGGTGAAATGTTAAAAAATAATGAAGAATGATAGCAAAAAATAATAATATAAACAGCACGAATAAGACACAATGTTTTCTTTCAACTTATAGTAATTATAGTATTAGAGTATTTAATTAATTAATTAATATATGATTTTTTTTAAAATAATAAAATTTGAAATTTTCATTTTCAAATATAAAAAAATTATACATATTATTATTATTTCAATCAATTCTTTTCAAAATTGAGATCATGCAAAACAATCAAACATGATATGTTTATATTTCTTCCTTCAAAAAACAAAAGGTAAAAGGATTGTGATCTTGAAGAAAAACAAGCAGAAAAGGAAGGAGAAAGGAAAAGGACAAAACCCTAGAAGGGGAGCGAGGAAAGAAAGAGACGAGACACGACCATTTCAATCACCTCACAATTATTTGATGCTTTTTTGGGGGCTCTCTTCTCTCTAGGTAATAGAGAGAGAAGAGGAGGAGGAGGAGGATGAAGAAGAGGGGGACCCATCCATGCATTGTAACCAATAATAATAATGAATGAATGAAGAAGAAATGAAAGAAAAGAAAAGCAAGCCCCCCTATTAGGATCCCACGTACAAATGATTGCTGCTGTATCCATTGTCTCCTTAAGACACTGCATGATGTCCCCATCTCACAATCTTCGACCCCCACGGCCCCATCCACCCCATTTTCTTCTCCTTCTTCTTCCCCTCCTTCTATGTTTCTGATTTTTCTTCTCCTCTCACGTCATGTCTGCGACTCTGACCAAAACCCCCCACATCATTTCTCCCTCACGCCTACCTCACGTGACTTTACTATCACTCCTCTTTTTCCATGTCTTAACTTACGTCCAGTTACATCCCCTGTTGTACGTAGTGTACGAAATCTGCAGTATTTGAACTTCCATCGGTAAGAGCAAAGGGTTGCCTTACCTATCATAATTCCCATTGCACGTAAAAAGAAAAAGAAAAAAAAAATTGGTGGGGGGTTCAGGCTCGGCCGCCCAGGCCCTCAGGCCAACGAAAGACACCAGAATCTTTGGCTCAGTGGCTCAGTCAAATAAAGGACGTAAAATTTTTAACCAGCAATGTTTTATTGCAGCTTTATAACTCTCTGCAACTTTTACATTTCATTCCTTCTTCTCCTGCCTTGGTTTTTATTGTTTTAAATTTATCCCAAAAAACAATCTTGCTTTTATTCTTGTTTTTTTTTTCTTTTTTAAATTACGGAAGCTATTCTTCATTCTTTCTTTGCGTTAAATCCCTTCTTTTCTCATGTTTTTTAAACCTTTCATGTTTGTATTATGTCCACTTAATTTGACCCCAACATTTGATAATGCAAATCAACAGGTAGAGTTTATTAGTGAAGTACAAACAAAAATATTATGTTTCCACAACTTCAAAAGTTGTCAAAATAATAAAAAAAAAAAACTCAACTACTCTAAAGTAACATCCTCTTAAATCTGCAGTCGCAGTTCTTATAACAAAATGACACTTGCTATACTCCAAACTCAAATCTTTATTTGGATCCTCTGCTCTGCCTAGTCAAAAATCGAATGCATTCGTAAATTCAAAAAATTTATTTAATTTGTTTGATTTTCAGTTTCATATAATTCCTTTAATTAAAAAAATTAAACAATCTAAATTTATCTAATTCAAATCACTGGAATAACAAACTTTAAATCATTTAAATTCGAATATAAAAATAATCTGAATTTGAATAATCAAATTCAAATTACTTGAAATTAAAAATGATCTGAATTAAAAAAACAAAAAAAAAAAGCCTTTGATTCCCCGATTGTCAGTTCAAAATTAAAGGCAAGTCGAAACCTGAAATTTTCGATGGTTACATGTTATTAGTTAGTGGTCATAAAATATAAAGTAGGGGAAGATCCCTTGGATTATGTTGATGCCCTCTCCTAGGGCAAAGGGTCCCTTTCCAAGGAACTTTCAAATTATGTAGGGAAGAGAGGGTATGGGTTGCCGCATAGTGCACGATCTTTTGTGTGAAATGATTGATTCTTAGATTTTCCAAAAGTGGGGCCCATTCACTTAATTATTTTTGCATAGGTAAATAATAGATGACGGTACATTCATATTTCAATGTTCGTATTGTGTAAGGAGCTGCCTCACTTTTTTCCTATTTCCTAACCAAACATGGACAATTGGGAAATATGAATACCCTATTTTCTGCAACAACAAATACTCTGAATAATTTTACTGGAGTCATTTAAGATTTTTGTTTTTGAAATTTATTTTATTTATTCAAAAGAAGATTGATCAATTTTAATTTTATTCTGCCAAACTTTTTTTAACCGGTTTAATTTTTAAGAAATATTTTTGTTTCTTTATGAAATTATTATTATGATTAAATATTAAGATTTTTATAAAAATAATTAAACGAAATTGGTAAGTCAATCAATTAACAAATTAAACTAGTATATAGCTAGATAAACTTCACTAAAATTGGGATTTGAATTAATGTTCATATTATCTTGTGTTGCGACGGGGACATTGTTCTTACTGTATAATAATTGTAATCATAATGTCCTAAAGACAATAATGATGGTACGAGACATAGTACAAGATATCTTTCTGACTTGATTTTGCCATGTCCCTCTACTGCCCAGATGATGGCACGTGGCGAACTCTTTTGGATAGATTTCCATGAAGATCAAGCCTTGGAAGTCAATCCAATCCAGGACCATACCAAGAATTTTCATCTGATTTTTAATTTTAAAAATCCCCTAATTATTGTGCTCACCAATACATTCCAATGTTTAGAATTCATTTGATTTTTAATTTGAAATGTTCGTAATTTTAAATAATTAATTCATATGGTATTTATTCATTGCACAGGAGTAGTAGACTTTTACTTGAAATTTATAAAAGTTTTAAATATAAAAAAATTAACTTTTTAAAACTTGTTTAATACATAAAAATTTTTAACAAGTTAATCAATTATTGAGTAATTTTTGTCTATAGTAGAAGTATACAATTTTTCAATTTTTTTTTAAATTTATGAGAAAATAGATTTGAACTTTACTCTTTAAGTAAAAAAATTATGTATCTATCAATGAGTTAAATATTCGAATATAATTTTTCAATTAAGTTTAACTCTTATTGATTTACAAATTAAATTGAATTCTATTAGTTAATTAGTTTTGATATTCAACTTAATTTCTATTTAATTATTTTAATTAAAAAAACTCACAAAGCTTACATCACTTAAAAGAATCCTAGCTAAAGGCCTTATTCTTTTCATTTTTATGTTATAGGGGCAAGAATGGACAAAATGTGATGGAAAAAGTGCTGCTATTATCGAACAAACTAGCTAGAGGCAATTCACCCCTATACAAGTGAGTGGTTGCTGCAACAATGAAAATATATTTTTTTTTTTTTAACGTGGGCCTTCCTTTAGAAAGTGAAGGAGATGATAATTGAGGGGTTATTGTATTTTATGTTATTGTGGTTGAAAATCAGCTAAATTTTGTTTTTATTGTTTTCAATGCAACTATAATTTTTGATTTGATTGGACCTACGAATTGCTCTATGTTTTCGTAAATGGGTGAGTATGCCATATCTGTTTCAAAGACATAATAATTCCTAGTATTTTTTCTCAAATTATTTTCTTATATTTACATCATAAAGGACATAAACTTTGTGACAAAGTACATATATAATGGATCAATGTTTTTTTTTTATTATTATTGTATGGGATTGTATTAATTTTACTCAAATTAACTTGTATCCCATTTTAAATTAATTATTTAATACCACCTTAGTTCACTAACCAAATGTTTATGGCACATTCTCCAGCGGGCAATTGATGAAAGTGGAATACTGTTCATACCATGAAAGTTGAGACAAACCTAGCTAGGTTAATTTGTTGAATAAGCAATCTAAAGGCTTAGGGACAGTGGAACCTCTTTTATATAAAATTGAATATGTTGTTTCGAATTGATTTAGTATTAAGTTTTATTTTTATGATTATTGTGGGAGAATGATAATTCAAATTTCACTCTTTATTTGAGTTAATAATTATTATTTCCGACGTACGTAGGTAATGGTGTTTAAAAGTTATGAGAAATGGGTGCAAATGTTTAGAAATTATTAGGCAAGATTCATGAAAATTGAAAAATGTGGAACTATACAAAATAATGTAGTTATTTCCAATTACTTGTTTATTTTATTCATTTATGTATAAATGAAATTCCCCCTCCATAAAATAAAATAAAATGTCTCCTGAATGAGCCTATATGAAGATTACCCAATAGTCTGATCTTACAATATGAATTCTGTGGGGGCTAGCATTCAAAACTAAGGATATACATTCAATTTAATGATAATGTCAAATATATATATATATATATATAAGAAAAGAATTGTGAACCTACCCGCAATATCTCGGATTGGAATTGAAGTTGGCCTATATGCATTAGGAATCTTGGAACGTAGCCCACCTCGAGGGTTGTAATCTTGATATCAAATATTTATTAATTATTCCCAATTGGCATTTCCAGTGGCTCCATAGAAAACCAGCATGAGCATGCCAAATGTATAGACTAAAACCTTAAAATATACATAGCTTTCTCATAAAAGATAAAAGATGATTATAACTAATGCCATGGGATGAGATCCTTGATGATCATTTTATGTTGAATATACTCTTAAAAAACCTTTCACATGTATAATTATGTGCAGAAATCTTAATGTGCCTGGCATGGGCATGACCTATATAGATTTATGCACCGAAGGAGTTAATTCTCAACAATGCTGCGTACGTCAACCGGGGGGATTGTGGAACAAATCAGATTAGTTTTTTAGGAGGGAAAAACAGACACTTGTTTGCTCAAATGAAATGAACAAGAGAGATGTGGTATTATCTGTAAAGGTGTAAAACCTTATCATTGTCAAAACGGTGATTAAATTGGGGAATGTTATGTTGAGGCATAGGGTAAGAAAGGAGTAGTTGGGGGTTGAGTGAAGGGCTTTTTTTGATGCTGTTGTTGCTGTGGGTGGCTTTATCCCACGGTTCTTTTACGTCCCCACCCAATAATTCACTCATATCTCTCTCTCCAACTTATCATTAAAGCCTGCATGACTTCAATTATTGCAATGATCCCAAAAGCATGACATATCTGACCTGGTCACATCCTCTAGATGTGTATTTTAATTACCACCTTTGTTCAAAAGTCACCCCACGCGCGTGGGACCACCTCCCCCCTTATTTATCAGACACCCCAGCCCCTTGAAAATATTCAACCAAAATTTCCACTCATTGGATACCCCGATTCTGAGTTTTTTTTTTGCTTATGAATATGAGAGAGTCTACTCTGCTTAAAAGACACAAAAGAACATTACCCTTTAATTTTATTATTATACAAATATGCTCACTAACTTTCTTTGGAATAGTGAAAGATGGTCTCTTTGTCTGCTTGAATTGAACATTTGATAAAGAGGAGTTATTGGTCAAACTCTCATGCTAATCTAATCTGACTAGTAAATTACTTTCTTCCTTGTTTTTTTTTGCCCTTTTCTTCCCAATGTTTTTTTTTTCTCTGCTCACACATCAGGCTTAGCTCAAAAGAAGGAGTTTTTGGATCATTCTAGCCAATGGGGTGATGCCACATAGGAAGAAACTGGTAAAGGCTCAGTGTTTTGGTTGGTGAGTCAGCGTTTCCAGGCTTCCAGCCCCATTCCCAGGGGGTCACTACTTTTCAATTACGTCATTTGGAGAAATGTTAATTGACTACTCGGAAACTGCAAATCTGGGATTAATTAAATTGGCTATCATTTGAAAACAAACAAAACAACAAACAGTGCAAATGCTAAATAATTGTGTTTGGTAAACAACGCATTTTAATCATTATTTCCTCATATCATCATGATGAGGAGTACATACTAATATAAAAACATTATTAGTAACAAAAAAATTTAGTCAAAATTTTATTTTTTTTATTAATAAGAAAGGGTAGTTTGGCAAAGGGGGGGTTAAAACAAAGTTGGGTCCAAAGGGTGGAACAAGATTGATGATCCCTGCCGTCGGATGAAAAATCATTTTCTCATGTTGGGATGATGATGATTTCTGGCCCTTGTTTAGTGAGAACACAATAATTCACTAACATTGTGAAGTTATAGTCGTATTAATTAACAAAATCTTCCCATCAAGTATTTAATAATGGATTGTGCTGTGGGAAAGTGGTGTTGCCATGGGTAGCTACATTCTTAATTGAAAAAACAAGAGAAAAGAGCTTGTCGTTGCCTTGTACCCGGTAAAGAAAAGATTGCTTTAAAGCCTCATGTTTTCTCATCAGTCACCCCCCCTCCCCCACGGCCTTTTCATTTCTTTAAAAAGTCAAATTTATTCAAATTCCACTTGTGAATACTATAACCAAAGATTTTGCAAACCCTTTTCCTTTATTACTTTGAGAAACGAAATATCTTTCTCATTCTCTTTCTCCTTCCCTCCCTCTCTGTCTCTCTGTCTCTCTCTCTCTCTCTCTCGTGTATGAACCGGTGTATATTTATATAGATTCACGTGCGTTTGTCAAACTGGATTTGTCGGTCAATCTTTACTCGCACAAGGCAAGGGAAATAAAAAGGAGTGTCGTAGGGAGCGAGGGGGTGGTGGGTTGTGTGTTTACATTAAAGAAGACTGGATAGGGTTTCTTTTTTAACTCTCTTTTCAGGGTATATCTCTCTTCATCGAGTCCAAAGGAAAAAAAAATAACAACAGCCAAGATATTCAAAGCCGTCTTTGCAGTTCTTTTGATTTTGGGTTCTCTTTGAAAACAAAAGGAAAAGGAAAAGAAAAAGTAAGGTGAATGGAGTTAGCTTTGAGCTTGGGTGATCCCTCAAAGCCGTTTTCATTTCTTGACAAAGCCCCAAAGTTATCAAGCAAAGATCTAGGGTTTTGCATGGGGCTCGGAAATGGGTTCAGATCACAAGAGAAAGGGGATGCTTTTGAAGGTGAAAGTAGAGGAGAAGCTACTAGAGATGGACATGACAAAAGGGTGTCTTCGGATCCACCTCTTCAGCTTGATCTTCTTCCTTTCTCCCCAGTTCCTCGTAGCCAACCTCCTTCTCAGCTTCGCTTTCCTTGGCTCACTGATAATCGTGAGTATTTACCCCTTTGCGCCAAGCTTCATGTTCTCTTTTTTTTGTTTCTTGTTCATCTTTCTGTTTGTTGGTGAGAAATGGAAGAAAGAAATTTGAAATTTGCAGTTCCTACTTATGAAAATATATTACGCCTTCCATTTTTCCTAATGAAAAAAACTGTCTTTTTTTTTCTTCATATAGTGCTCTTGGCAGCCAAAAATGATACTGTATAGGATATTAAGATCTGGGTATTTTGGGTTTTGTTTGTTATTTGATATTTCTTTTATAATCTTGAAGAAAATAGCATTAAACTTGTGCATTGTTACATTGGTGGTAGAAACGGGTTCATCAGAAGGACAGGGAAGAGGGTTAGATGTGAACCGGTTACCGGTGGTGGCGGTGATGGATGAAGCTGAGGATGGGGCGGCGTTGTCTTCTCCCAACAGCGCGGTGTCTTCTTTTCAGATGGACTTCGGGATTAGAAACGGAAGCGGTCGAGGCAAGAGAGACCTGGAAGTTGAAAACGAAAGAGCTAGCTCAAGAGCCAGCGATGATGATGAGAACGGTTCAACTCGGAAGAAACTCAGGCTCTCTAAAGAACAATCCGCTTTTCTTGAAGAAAGTTTCAAAGAACACAACACTCTCAATCCTGTAAGTCAAACATAAACAGAAATTATTACCATTTGTTTTTTTCCCCTGTTCTTTTGGGTTCTGTCTTAACATTTTTTTTATTGATTTTTATTTTTATTTTTTAAATTTGAATGGTGGTTCCAGAAGCAAAAACTTGCCTTGGCCAAGCAATTAAATCTTCGTCCTCGCCAAGTGGAAGTTTGGTTTCAGAATAGAAGAGCAAGGTATAGGAGCATATATTATTTATTTCATGGTGGTTGTATTGAACAATTGCCAATATGAGTAATACCTATAACATTTTTATTTCCCAGAAGTTGCAGCATGCTGTATTTATTAGCCATCCTCGAGCTTTTAATAAAAATAAATTAATGTCCTCAACCTGAACTGTACTGAGAATGTTTTTATCATTCTTTTTTTAATTTTATGTAATTTATTGGTTTAAGTTGTTTTTAATTATGGTTGATTTAAGGTTTGATTGTTGCAACACAGGACAAAGCTGAAGCAGACGGAGGTAGATTGTGAGTATTTAAAGAGATGCTGTGAGACGCTGACAGAAGAAAATAGGAGGTTGCAAAAGGAACTGCAAGAATTAAGAGCCTTGAAAACTTCTCAACCATTTTACATGCAGCTGCCTGCCACCACTCTCACTATGTGTCCTTCATGTGAGCGTGTCGCTACCACTTCCACCACCGCTAATTCCACCGCTGCTGCTGCCACCACCACCAACGTCTCCGCCGCTGCCGCCGCCGCTGGCAGCAATTCCGATGCCAAGACTGGTGTCTTACCACTGACTAAGACTAGAGGATACCCTTTTTCTCCTCTACCAACACATGTGACCCAAAGCCAGCCCCAGCCCCAAGCCCACCAGGCTGCTTCCTGAAAATCATTGGATGTGACCAGTCAAAAGATTTGACGCCCTTTTTTCTTTTCCATAATGTAAATATTCTTGGCTTGGAGGATTTTATTTTATTTTATTTTATTTTATTTTCCTTTCTTGAATTTGTTAATTTGTCTGTCTAGCAGTTTTCTTGTTGATGGGAACGGGGGGAAAAAGAACACGAGATTTGAGTTTTTGATAGATTTTGTTTTTGACTGGGGGTGGGGTGAGGGAGCAAGTGGAAGAAATTTTGTTAGAAAGCTGCCTGTTTTGTTTGACGGGGAAAAGAAATTAATTATTAATAGTTACTGCCTAATGTAATCTAATGGTTTGTGCATTGAAATTGAATATAATCTTAGTGGTTTATTTATTTATTTATGAATCCACACTCAGTTTCATTCATTTATTTTGACCGTCTCCAATGTATGCTTTGACTTGTTGCGTCTTGTTATTTCCTTTCAGTATTTCTACAAATTATTATCAAGTTCGCTGAACTGGTATCATGGAGAGGGATTTTACTATTATGAAATCGGATGGCAGTGCAACTTATTCTCCATAGGGAACACCTAACACTAATCATATCACAACTCTTTAGAATTTTAGAGAAAGTTTATGGAAAAGAGATGCCCCATTTTTTATATAGCTTATAATCAAATTACTGCTCACATCACATGCATTAAAAATATTTATTACCACTTAATTAGCTAAGCCAATTCTTGAATATATCATTATCAGCCTTTATTGCGAGCATTATGTGCATTTAAATGGTAGTAAAATAGAAGGAATTACATTGGTTACACGGCCATCATAGTCCATAGAGATAACGGATAAGGAGAGCGCATGGTAGCGTTTTTTTTTTTTGTTTGTTTGTTTTCTTTGTTTCCTTTTTAATTGAGAGAAAGGAAATTTGAATCACATTATTAAGTATGCGACATACACATACTTACCGTTGAGTCATATATTTAAAAATTTATTAAACAATTGTAATTTATTTATTAGAATAAATTAACAATTTAAATAAAACGAGATAATAGAAAGAAAAAAATGTAAGTTAAGATAGACTTGGTGAGACCAACATCCTATTAGCTTGAATAAGCATATATTATACATATGAGTGTATGTATCTCTTGATTTGAGATGTATAAAGTGTTTCAACATCTATCTAATAATTATGAGAGGAAAAAGAAATAGATGAAAGAGAACTCGTGCAAGCTGTGGTTGAGACTTGAAGTATAATATTGCTCTAAGTTTTGAAGGCAAGTCCATATAAGAGGTTTTTTTTCATATGTTCACTCCCTCTTAAATTTTATGAATATAATTTTAAACATACATACATTCATATATATCTTTTGATTCAAAAAAATGGACACAAAAATCAATTTCCCTTAACCAGTAAGCGCAGTAGCAGCCCTACTTTTCCATAACTTCATTACTTTTTTTTTTTTCAGTTTTAAATTCACATGTATACCATGAACAATCATTTATACGTTCACGGGAAAAATAGGCAAACACAAGATGTGCACTCAAAAACATACTATTGTTTGAAGAAAAGTAATTGAAAATCCATTTGGAGTAATTAATTATATCTATAATATGAGTGCTAAGTAATGCTTATTTATGTGGTTTAAATACCTAGAGCCGTGCCCACTACCCAATCGATACAATAATTAACGATGAAGTACAAAGATTAAGTTATCTAACATCAATGGTATACTCATGATTAATTATCATAATTATTATTGTATATATAATACATATGTTACATCATTTTTTTTTGTATAAGAGAAATACGGTTTAAACATAAAATCTTCATCCAAAATCTCATTACCCAAACTTATCATTGGAGTTAAAGTCGAAATGACTGTAATTAATTTTATTACAAAAACAATTATAGTCCTACAAAACGTTTGCTTGTACAAATCTAATTTGTAAGTATATATGTTGTTACTTGAAGAATTTGATTTGAATCCCTCTTTGTCTAATCTCGCAAATAAATGTAATCCTTGGTTGTGAAATTAAACTTTTTCACACCTAACCCCAGGGGCCGAGGTTGAAATCCCATGGCTGTTTTCTCTAGAGATGTTCAGAACGTGAGCGAGATGGCAGATGATATCAAGACAAAGTTGGTGGTGAGACTTGACGACCAAAGAAGAGACATGCAGCCTGCAGGGTCGCTATAAAAACCTGGAAAACGTCGGTATTTCAACCATGATTATGACAAGGCCAGAGCAACGTATCTGCATTCTGGGACAGACTGCTACGTTGAAAAGAGTTAGGTATATGAATTAATATCTGATAGCGCCATGTAACTATAAATTACATCTTCAAAAATGTCAAACCATAATGATTTATGCTTGGTAATGGTAAGTATCTAGGGTTTGGTTAAGCCAACCCAAGATCGATTTTGAAGAAATTAATTGATCAACCAATAGGAACCAAGCATGTCTAATTAATAATAGGGTTATTTACTCTCCAAGTAAGGTGAAATGCATGTGTGTACCTAAATCAATATAAGTATATATATATATATATATATATTCTTAATTTAGAGATGCTACACACATGTTCTTAGGTTTTAAAGAAGATAGTAGAAAGAAATGCTTTGAGAGTCTAAAATATATCTACATTCTTACCTGTGAGATTCTTGCAGTTTTATTGCAGGGTTAATTAAAGAGAGACTGGAAGAGGGAGGGAAAGTTCATATTATTGATCCAACCAAGCTCAAATCAAAGAGATACTCCTCATTTGGGGCCCATTGCTGGATGATTGCATGTACATCTGTTCATGGACCGAGCCTGGACATGATTTTTAGAGTTCAATTTGGCTTAACTTCAAATATTATTATATTAATTTTAATTTTAAAGTATTTTTAAAAACATTAATTTAATATTTAATAATAAATTTATTTTAAATTAATGATTTGGGATTTCACTAATTGAATCTTAATTTAGGTTATAGAAGTGTCAACCGGATCCACTTATTGACACCTCTAGTTGCAATTATCAGGTGAAGGTGCTTAAATTAAGTTGGGACATCTGCACTGATAAGCAGCTAATTACGAATTTAAAATTTTAATTTGTCACATAATGGGGTTAAAAATTTCTCATCTATAGCCCAGGTACAAGCCTTTTGAGCTTGTACTTGATTTAATTTAATTGAAAAAAGGAGTAGCTAATGTTTGAATTTTAAGTGAAGCTCCACTATTTTTTCACCAATAAAGTTTATTAAGATTTACCCCACCAAAAAATTATTGCAAATTTTTTTTGTGTGTTTTAAATTAGAAATTGGATGGATAAGATAATGTGTCATTGACGAATTGATTAGTAATTACTGCTATTAATTTAAACTAAAAGCCAAATTATTCTATGTACCTAAGTTGTGAAGTAATGAAAGGGGGCACTCATTATTGGTGTTTTCAAATGCGACAATCTTTTCAATTTCGATTTGTTGTTTCATATCGACGTGAATGTAAGACTGTGATGAGTTAAGCTTTTACTGACCATGGTGTCCCATCCATATTATCACTCTACATGCAAAGAGAGTTGTGAGATAAAAAAAAAAAAGAAAAAGAAAGCAATCAAAGCATAGAGATCATGCAATCCCCATATTTGACTATAGTAGACTTGGCATAGAAGGTACATACCATGACTACATCTTCTTTTTCCAGCTCAAACAGACAATATATCAATTAAAAGAAAAAGAATTGTGTCCCTTCTCTAAACAAAAAAAAGTATAAAATACAAATTAAAAGTAAAAAAAAAAGAGTAAGAAAGGGATCCTTGGGAATGTGGTTCGAATACAATGTACAAAAGATTTCACGGGATAGGCCACTTCCTCTCCTATACTCTCTTGAAGAAGAAAAGGCTAAGCCTAGGTACCTCAAGATTAAAACAAATGGGCCAGATGCCCATAGGTTAGAGTGAGGGAGTTGAGGCCCAAGCAATCATTGGACAAAGGGGGGAGATATGCAACTTCGAACCAAATTAAGATAGTTTTTATTATTATTATTCTTTCTGGAAATATTAAGATCAGCTTGAGTGGTGAAAAATTTAAACGTTAATTTCGAAATAGAAAAAGAGATAAGATGCAGCTTCAAACAGATTTTATGCTATTAAAGAAAAGGCAGAAATCTTTTTTTAAATTTAAATTTTCAATTTTTTTTAAATTTTTTAAAGAAGAGAAATTCAAACACAATTCGTTAATTAAGAAAATATATAAATATACCTATTACGAAGCCTCATATTTAGATGCAATTTGAACTTGAAGCTAAAAATATAAAGAGATAAGAGGTAAAGAGCCCTAGGTTTTGCTTGCAGTTACCGACACTAGACCCTATTACGAGGAACCCGAAGAAAAGATTCTATAAATTGACAAAGAAAACGAGTGATTATAAAGTAGAAAAAAGGCACTTGATAAAAGACAAGGTTAGCTCTTATCTGATGATGGTGACTTGGTAAATTGCTTAAACAATCAAATATACAGATTCTGATTGTTTCATATGTGGACGAATTAGTCCAAACATGGCATGTGACAGATCCCAGGAAAAGACCACACTCTTATTACCTCTACAATTTTATATTTAGTATTTGGTTTATCAAAAGCCGCATGTGGTCGGTCCTTTGTAGACCCAATCACAAAGTGACCCAAGCTTTCCACAAGAGGCAATTTGGCATTTATCAGTATATAAATCAAACATCACCATGACCATGGTGTCTTATAATATAATCAAAGGTTAATTTCATGCTTGTGATCAGTTTGTTGAACAGAATACTGAGAAAAAGGAATGGAAAAGAGAGAAATATGCAAGGATGGTATATGGAAAGAGAAGCAACCCACTTGATTTTATTTTTAAATAAAATAATATGGAGATTTACAATCCTCAAAGCAAATTTGAGGGTAGAAAAATCTTGGGGTGGTAAGGGAAGGACAAGATTTCCCATTATCCAAATCTTACCAACTAAACCAAAACCATCCTCTCTCTACTTTCTATTATATAAACAAAAGAAATTTACGACAGCACAGATTGATCTCTCCAAGAATATTCATCAGCTTCATTTTTCTACTCCCACAATTTTATAAGGAGGAGCAGAAAAAATAAAAAACACTCTCTGTTTGATCTTTTTTTTCCTTCCATTTTGTTTGTTTGTTTCTACAATGTACCGCCTATACTTGCTTCGACTCAGACAAATCTAAGTTTGTATGATTTTATTTTTACCTAGCTCTCCTTTGATGTTGCCGCATCTTATTTTCTTTTACAAGGAGCTCAGCGTACAGAAGCTCGTTCCACGAATCCGGCACACCAGGAAGGCACCAATGGCTGCAGTCCTGGTATTTTAGAGGAGCTATTCTTTCCTCCTCTGACATTTGTTGCTTCTGGTGCTTCCGGTAGATTGATGGGTGACCATCCTTTCGGAAATCAGTCAATCTGGTAATATTAAGGTAGGTGACATGTGTTTTCATCCCCTTCAGCACTGACTCCAAGACCAACATCTTTGATGGATATGGCGTTAGATACGTCTCATTCCTGATCGGCTCAGTTTCACTATCACATGCTCCTCCAGAATTCCACTGCCCGCCGCTGGAGAAAGGTTCAAGCACCAATAAAACATTTAGAAATGGTATATCATAGTTTTTACCAACACACAGTTCCAAGAAAAACAAGGTTACAATTACATGCCTCCATAATTTTTCAAGGAAATACAGGAATTTACTTCAAATGTGGCTGCAGGTTGTGAAGGAAAAAGCAGCTATGTGCATTCAAAATAATATATCACATTTATTTGCCTTTACCTGAAATGTGAAGCAGAATAACCTCTGAAGAACACCATAGACTTCATAGGATTTACTCTGGCATCAACCCATCTAGCCCATGTTGTCAATGCTCTCCGAAAGGCCTCAAGAACATTCAATTCGTTGTAAACATGGCTGCCTTCTTGGTAATAATCTTTCCTGTAGTTTTCCGTAGTTGAACACGGAAAATAATCATTAAAATCATTACACTAAGAGACATTATATGTAAAAAAGTTGTATGGAAATATTATCAACAAACCCTTTGGAAGTTTTCTCATGAGTCCACCAATGCCCCGTGTTGAAGATGAGGATATCTGCCGATTTATATTGATCAGATGATTTTCCAACAAGATCAAGCCGAAGTGTCTCCTTCTTCGTTCCATTTTTGTCTGGCATTTCCCACTCTCGGACCAGGAAAGGAGATACGAAGAACTCTAAAGTGCAGTTATAATCCTATTCATCATCAACCGAGCCAGCCCCAAAAAGTAAACAAATAAGTTGCCGTAAAATTAAAGTAAATATCCTACAGTAAGTAACAAAGATGAGTAAAATTTAATCATCACGAATAACCTACTTTGAATATGAAAGAGTATGAAGCTTCCCCTCGAAAATAATGTCTTCCATGGGCTTCAAAAACATTTTTTGGATTTTTTGCAGCACCTCTCAGGATGCAAACCAGAGATTCCCACATATTCCTATTCAAAGAGTCGCCCACAAAAACAAGCCGCTTTCCCCTCAATAGCTCCAACATGTGACCGCCATTCAATCTAACAAAATATTCACATTAATTAATCTTAGCTTAATGATAAAAGAAAAGAAAACCCATTGCCATGTAATTTATTACTAGAGGCATAAGAAAGCACCAAAGTAAAATCTATGTATGAAAATACATTCAAGTATTCAACAGTGTTGATCACGAATAAAATTTGATAAATTCTCTAGATGACTAATTCAAAGATCAACATAAATCCAAAACTGCTAAATCAGTTTGATTTTCCAATAAAGGAAAACCTACTCAAAATTAAACCGATTAAAAAGCTCAAGATATTACTTGGTTGATAAATCAGTAAAAAGAATTGATCAAAACTTAAAAAAAAAAAATTACTACCTTGGCAAAGTGCAGCCTTTAGGCTTCCATTTCAATTTCTGAAAATCTCTATCAGGCCTTCCATTGGGAACACAACTAAATTGCCCATCAATAAACGAACAAGACCCTGGTTTATAAAGGGGATAGGAATTATCCTTCACCCATTCTCCATCAAACAAATCACAATTCATCAACGACTCAATCAAATTCTCAATCCCCTGTTTAGCTGGCAGCCTTGAACCACTCCCATTGCCCTGGTTTTTCCCATTCCCCTGTTTCTTCGTCAGGGAAGCTGTGTAGTTTGATACCACTCCTTTTTGTGCTACACTTTTCTCTCCCTTCCCAGAACTTACCTTGTTGACAGAATCAGATTTGGCTGGAGAATTTGTGCTCTGATTAGCTGCCACCGGAGCTTTTTCAGTGACAATTGTAGTCTGATTAGCCTTCAAAACTTGAGCTTTATCAGAATTCTCTTTCTTTTCAGTCTGGCTGCTCGTACTAGGTGGATTTTTATACACAGGGGGAGGAGAAAGTGTGGTCTGATTTGCATGCAAAACCAAACTTTGGGTGTTGTTTTTATTTGTTTTGGGGGATTGGAAAGTGGTGTTTTTAGAACTGGCTACTTCTTTATTTGTGTTCAAAGATTGGGTTTTGGTGGTGTTTTTGTCAAAAGGTAGCTCCTCTCTTGGGTTGGCTAATTGAGATAAAGTGCTATTAGATCTGGTATTATTAGGATAAGAAGTGAAGTTAAGGCCTTGTTGTTGTTGCGGAGAAGAAGAAGTGTTGGAAAAGAAGTAATCGAAAACGGAAGAGAATTGAGATCTATAAGAATCGGCAGACGTAGTAGCAGAAGTGGTGGAGCTTGTTGAAAAGATGTTGGTGAACCAAGGAGCAGAAGAGTTCGAAGAAGGGCTAAAAGCTAAAAACACAGTGAAACCAACAAAGGCAAACATGAAGAAAGCCACTGTCCTCCTTGTCTTGATGATTGAAAACAGACTCCTGAAGTCTGTAACGAGAGTTGTTCCTCCATTGATAGGCATGTACTTTGCAGTATCTGCCATTGAAGGCAAAAGCCAAATCCTTTGAGTCGCTCTCTCTCCAAACCCAGAGATGGAAGTAGATGTGGGAAGGTGGAGAAAATTGGTGTTTGCGGAGAGAGAAAGTTGAGAAGTGGGACGAGACTAAAGTGAATGTGACTAAACAGAAAGAGAAAGTTGTCTATGTTGGAGAGAGAACACTTGTGACTTGTGAGGAACAGAGAGGAGAAGAGAGAGAGAAAAAAAAAAGGAAAGAGCTATAAAGGAAAAAGAAAGAATAAATGGTTTTAAAAAAAGGGATGGTTTTCCACATAATTAACATTTCTGCCACTGACTTCCTATTTTTGTGGTACGTGTATTTTCCACAACACGTGCTAGATCACATTAATTTGGTTGTGCCCCGTGCTTTTTTAGCGTAGTTCTTTTTTATCTATGATTTTTTTTTTTTTTGTATACGTCAAGTGAATGAGTATGACCAAAAATGTAATTTATTAATAGATTTATATCTACAATAACTTCTTTCCTATTAATTCAATAATATTTTTTAGTGAGTAAAACCTTTCTTATGTATATAAAAACTCAAAGAGGTCTACCAAAAAACGAAATTAAACTTTTGGTGATAAAAATATGGATTAAGAAAATTTTAAAAACTAAAAATGAGTGGAAAAAATCACGCATAGAAAAAATATTAAAATAACCTAAGAAATTATAATCTTTTGAACGTGATTGTTGACTAACAATCAAATCAGTAATAAGTAACAAAATCAAATTATAAAAAAAAAATAGTAAATTGAATGCTACGTGAAACAATAAAAAAAGAAGCAATGAAATCAATGCAAAATTCAGTATTATAAAGTTTTCCTTTTGATTGAGTTATGCTAGTAAATATATTTTTAGGCAACAGTCAACAATATCATGTTTAGTTTGAATTTTTAACATTAAATGGTCAAACATATTTTTGGGCTTTGTCTTTTATATAGTTTGAATTTGTAATAAATATGTAAACTTTTCAAGTGAAAACGATCGATTGCAATAAATTTAATTTTTTTGAATACCAAAATTAAAATTTTGTATAGATTTAGAAGAGAGGTGATATTTATTTAGAATATAGATGTCAAAAAGATAAACTATTAATGTAAAATTATTTCCTTTTTTATCAAAGATTTTATTTTTATATATTTTTGTATTAGATGAATCTATAGTTACCTTTTAAATTAGGAATTTGTAAAATCGGTAGCTTCTATTTATAAAAGAAATTATCTTATGACGTGGATTTGTAAGATTTATACACATACGTTACGTTATAATTAAGGAAAAATAATAGATTAATGCAATTATGAAATAAACCTATATAAGTTATATAAAAAATAATTATAAACTTATATTCAACATTTGAAATAGAAAATTATTCATAAAAAGAAAACAAGAAAAACCAATCCAACAAAGAAGGCAAGAAGGGGCACTTTCCTTTGTTGCACTCAGATTAGCAGTTACGGCATAAAATGTAAGGCTAATTTATTGGAGAGAGGCAATTCAAACTCAAATCGGGATCAAGTTAGCTTATCCCAAGTTTTTGAAATCAATTCTGAGTATCTTAACTTGTTCTATCTTGGTCTTGTAAACTTTGTATTATAAATAATTCAATTCTGCGTATTGATAATCAGTGATTGGAGCTTTGTTCCACCATAATTTTGTTTGGTAACTGTCATTTGATGAGCAGTACCTCTACCCATGATGAAGACCTTCACTTGCCCAACTCAGCTATATTACGAAGGATACATTCGATGGTAGATTATTTGAACTCAAGCAATTTAATTTATATAATAATTGGTATGTATTTTTTTGGTAACTATTTTTAATTATTATTTAATAGAAATGTGAGAATTTTATAAAATATGAGATTGTTCAATTGTTAAGGGTATTAAAGACTTTTCATCACAAAATTTGGAAAAGAGAGAGGATGAATCGGGAGAGAGAATTTGAAGGTAAAGGAGAAAGAAAGTTCAGATCTGGCCGAGAGCATCAGGAAAACATTTTTTTTTTTATCTTTTTAATATTTCTTTTTTTATGAGAAAACATTTTTGAAAAAAAATTATGAAAAAATTAAAAGATATTTTTAATTTCCCAAGGAAAATATCAGATCACAGAAAGGAAAAGAAGTAGTGGCAGAAATCGTAATATTCATCAAAATCCCCTTATCAAAAGTACCCTTTAGACTGTTTTCGAAAATTTAAAAATTTATGAGTTTTTTCGGTTTCCACCCCCTTACCGGTGTTAAGTTAAATGCGGACGTTTATAAATGCCTGTCCGTGTGGGACCTCTTATAACTGTTTCCTCTATTTTTCATTTTTTAAACTTTTTTCTGTCCGTGTTTTTTAATCGTACTCGTCAAACATGTACGGCTGCTTGATCACAAAAAAATTAAAAGAAGAATCAACTACCCAGCACATCGTCACCCGGCGGTGAGGGTTGTGGTAGCTGTGACGCATTGTCATTGGAGGGGGACCCATCTGACAGACAAAAATACTGAAGGGGGTGTTTAAGGTCCCAACCAATAATGTTTAAGTTATGGAGTCACCGCCCAGCATTGTCGTTTGGGTTTTAAGGGTTTGAGCTTGCCAAATGTCCTACGGCTTTGATAATTACAAGGTGGGTCGGAGTTGGATCTATCTGTGTTTTATTATCCTGTTTGGAACTCAAACGTGTCTTCACCCGAAGAGAAAATCACTTGAAAGAAGGAATAGCATATTCTAAAAGACCAACATTAAAAGGTTTAGAGAATGCAAAATTGTTATAGTTAAAATATTTCAAAGAACGTTTAGATTAATTTGGTTATTTATTATCGAATGGTAAGATGCAAAATAGATATTCTATTTTGGTAAGCACTTTCATTTAATAGTTTGATATAATTAATTGATTTTACTTTAATTCTCAACCTTATTTTAATTTAATTTCCCCCTCTCTTATGTCTGCTCTGAAAATGTTGGACTGAACAACATAGTTGGGGTGTAAGTTGTGTTGAAAGCTTTCAAGGAATACTTCCCCTAACATGAATAATGAAAAGGTTATTCTATTCAATTTCTATTTGAGTGATATTTTTGTTCTTATTATTTATTTATTTTTTCTATTTTTTTAAAATTAAAAAAAATAAAGTATAAGCTACAGAGGAAACCTAAATGATCTTCCTAACTAGTATTTAATTTGTTAGAGAAAAATCGATGATCTTACGCTAGTCCATGAAAGAAACCCTTGGTGAGTCAATATCAAAGTAAACCATCTGGCTGACTACACATTTCAGTGCCCCCACAAAGTCATGAACTGAGAAAATGAAGAAACAGTCATAAGCTTTAATCTTGAAGTTCAAATCGAGCTACTTCATTTTGTCTTCCTCACCATTTTCCCAATAGATTCAGTCATTGACGGATTAAACAAACAATTTTTTTTCTCTTTGTGTTATCAATAAATTAATGCTTAATCTGTTAAGAAGGTTTAAATATACCCTATTTTTAAACACTATATATGTATATAAGAGGTTGGGAAGATTTGACGATTGATCCATACTGATTCACGAGCATGCAAACATTTGCAGAATGCATGTGACATGGCAAATGGGCTTTATCTATAAAATGATTATTTTTTTATTAACAGAAAACAATAATTAAAAACTAATACACCGAGTATTCGGTTCAGTTATTAATATATAACTCTTTGTTTAAAAAATTAGGTTGAAATTCATTTTTTTAAAATAATAAATAAGTAAAAATAATTAAGAATTTTTAAATATTGAAAGGTTGAATAGAAATATATTAAAATACAAGTCGTTCTCCCTTTTGGCCCCATTTGGAAAACTAGAGGTTCAAGTTTAGACACAAATATTTTTTAAGGGTTTATTGGGATGATATAAATGGGACCATGCTATTCCTTATCACACAATGAATCAAATCACAACCAACTATATGATTTGCCCAACAAGATATTGTATTTATAAGGTAAGTGGCTCTTAAAAGAAAGAGTAGGTAGCACCGCTCGTAGAGTCGTGAATATTGTTCGTCTAAATTATAGTCTCTTTAATAGTTTATCCAAAAATAATTGTTCATCTGTAATATATTAATTATATCATTATATGTCGATTTTTTTTGGGTGAATTTAAAATATATAAACTACCAATTGCCTCTAGACTTAAGTTAGTGAACAGTATTTAGAAGAAAAAAAATTAATTTATGGGTCTCCTTTCCAAAACTTAAAATGATGTCAATTTGAGAATTAAGTATTTACATTCAATTAAGTCATTTTTTTTTTCCTTTTAAAAAGGAGACGGAGTCATCCCTATTAATAGCTGATCAGCCTTTTGTCATGTAATATTCTAACAATTAATAAATGATTTTTGAAAAGAGTCTAAGATGTTCAATCGGAAGAAATGGGTTCCAGAAGCCGTACATTCCCGGGGTGGACTTGGCTGGACTCCCCTGGTATACGCGTCAACTCCTCAAATCTATGCCCAAAGTCTGTCGGTGCTGCCTTCGTTTAGGATCTCATTACTTCCAAATCAACCATTAATAATTCTTTTTAATGCTTAATTAAATCTCCTGTCTTTCTCGAGGGATTGGAACTTTCCGCCTTCCTTTGTTGACGTACGTACCATCCCTCATCAGACAATTCAAACTATATTTGAGGGCAAGATAAAATTGCAAATATATCTTACACATAAATCACAATTTCATGTAATTAAATAAAATTTTAATGTAACACTTAATATTTTTAATTTATAAGAGTTTTAAGAGGATCAAAACAAGGTAGAGCTAATTAATTTTTGTTAAAGAGATAAAAATAGAAAATTAAAAATTAAAAATTTTAAAAATTAATATGATAAATTTAATTAACAATAAAAAAAGATTGATTGGCTAAATATGCCACGCTCACCCTCGTTTGGTGGGTGCTGTATGGCTATCAAGACACATGGCCGACATAATTTGTGGAACCCTAATAGGGTTGGCTCGCTTGGCCGACCCTCTTAAAAAAAATTTAATTAACAATAAATAGATTAATAATAAAAAATAATTTTATATAACATGTAAATTAAGAAAAAAAAAACTTACAATAGCCTGAAAGTTATGCTCAATCATGTTTCTTAAATTCAAATTCATCAATTATTAATTATGTATTGAAAAACATCCATTTCTTTATGATTGAGTTTTAGATAATTTGATTTATATTATTCTAATTCATGAGTTAAAGTATTAAGATTTGGTGGCTCAAGTATAGAAGAATCATTTGAACGGTTTGCATCTTTTCTTTTAAAAAATTTGTCAATTATTTTCAATTTACTTATATTTTAATCAAATTTAAAAAAATTAAAGCAGTCAACTTTTAATATTCTTATTTTATTTCTATTTCAACTTATAATATTAAATATAAAACTATAATACAAAAAACATAAATAGTTAAACACAATATATAAGATTGATAATTTCCTCTTATATGATCAAAATTATTTAAAGGCTTTATATTCTAGATAATTTTCTTTCAATTAAATATAAAATGTAAAACATATAAAAAAGATATATTTAAGATAATTTCTTTTTATTTAATCAAGATTAAAAAAAATAATACATTAATGAAATTTTTAACAACAGTGCAACATTACAACTTATATTTAAAAATTACATAATAATTTATGAATTTTTAAAGATTAAAATTATAAAAAATAAAATTCATATAATAGAAACAAAAAAGAAAAAAACATGGTTGATGGTTCGTAAAAATTTAGAACAGAAAATCTATAAAAATTTAAAACATATAAATAAATGAAATAAAAATAAATAAATAAATAAAAATAATAATATAAATTGAGAAAGAAAAACAAAAAACCTTTAAAATTGAGACATGTGAAATCATGTTGTTATTTTTTCTTTATATTAATTATTAAATAAAAAATTATTTTGAAGAGATCGGTAAAGAAATATATAAAAAATTTTATATAATACAAAAAAAAATTTTAAAATTTTGAGAGGCCAAAGTAAAGGAGGCTCCGCCCCTGGATCAAAGTATGGCTCACTATTTATCCTCTCTAACAATCTTGCAATAATTGATAGATAACTCTTTTTAGAAGAATGTTAACATTAAATGAGTCAAAATAAAAATAGTAATATTAATACTTGACGAAAAATTGGCCAAAATTATTGTAATCACTTCAAAGTTTGGGACAAAAGTTACCATATAAGTTTGATGAATGATTTGGTTTGTTATGGTAATAAATTCAATTCAATAATTGTGAAAGGTTGCAAATACGATATGGACCAGATTTGCAATCATTTTGGAAATTACTTCTTCCTTGCAATTAGTCATTCAATAATTGGTTTAGATATATTACTATAAAAGAAAAAAAATACCAGAAAATTGAGTGTTTCAATTATGTCTTTACAACTGTGTAATAGTGACTTGCAAGCTATGTAGTACAAAAATATCATCAATCGTGGAACCAAATGCTTGTATGTATAAGTTGGATTTATTTGTTGGACTAGCAATTGAATGAGACTACCATTTGGCAAAGAATAAAGGTAAAGGGGAATAGTACCAAAAACAGTAAAAGGAAAATTATTTGGAAAAAGGGCCTATATGCTTTCTACTAAGACTAAATAGAAATAAATGCACAGAAAAAAGATGGCAAGGATATGATCAGGAAAGCTAGAAATTGTCATTCATGTCTGTCCTCCACTTTAATTTTCTTCCAATTTGCTCAACTCATTGTTCTGCCCAAAAACAAAAGTGATAGCGATTTTACAATTATCCAAAATTAAATATGGTGATTTGTCTTGAAATAAATGCAAATATTTATTATTGATGCACATCATTTGCTCTGATCATACATATAAGAATCCACCTTTTTGACGTAGCAACAAATTTGGCAATATTTATTTCTTGATATGAATTGTTGTTACGATATAAAAAAGAAAGTAGATGATGCTGTTTTTGAGGCTCAATAATTGAAAAGGTTATGCTAAAACAATTCATGAAATCTGATGATTACCTAGAAGAAATTAATATAAATGAATTCAAAAATGGAGGAAAATGACACTCGGGGGTCCAGGGTCATTTAAGGCCTCTTAATCTCATCCAACTCATAGGCCAACTGCTTTTCTCCACCGACTCAACTCCTTAACCTACTACATTCATTGGGAACCTTTTGAAATTGCAACCAGACAAAGAGCACTCTCCACCCTGTAGATTCAAATCCCATATTTGGTCCCTTGGGATTTTCTCAACATGCTCTTCCACATGATTCCTTTCTCCACTCTTTTATCGTGTGAGGCACCCCATCCATGCATTGTTCTGCAAGATCTGAGGCTTGTTAATTTATTTATTGCCAAAAACCCATGATTTGTCACATCTCCTTTTCACTAAAACTCAATATATATATATATATATATATATATATTCAAAGGCAGTCGTCTAGCTCATATTTCATAGTAAGTACAATAATATTACAGGACACTAAGGAGAACTAGGATGTCACAACATGAATATCATTTCCTTGGCTGAGAAAAAATAATCATTTCCAAAGGAAGAACTTGTTACTGGTGGGCTTTTAAGCTTAGATAATTAAGAAGGAAATCAATGCTTTATACCCTTTTAGCATTAGCTTATTATAATTATATGTATTTTTCTATTTAACAAGTTAAAATTTTTAAACATAATACTTGAAAAAATTCATACATTATTCAAGAAAATTTAAATAAATTGTTATTTTTTATTATGTTTAATTAAACATTTATATTTTTTATTTTGAATCAAATAAATTCTTATAATTAATAGTTGAGTAATTATCATTTATCAAAATATTACTTGTCATTATACAACATGTAACGTTGACATGAAAGATGAAAATGTTATATTATCATATTATCATATCACAGTAATATGCCACGTCATCCATTATATGACATATCAAAATATGTCATATGGTATAAAATGATAAATATTATTTTAATTAATAAAAATTAGTCAACCATTAGTTGTAAGGATTTATTTCGATTCAAAATAAAAATACAAGAATTTCATTGAACACAATAAAAAAATAAAAAATTATTTAAAATTTTATAAATAATGTAAAAAACTTTTTAGAATATTATATCTAAAATATTTGAATCTTTCTTTCTTTTTTTTTCAAATAAAAAAATCATTGCATTATTCACTTCAAGTCTCTAACCTATAGCCATAAAATGATGAATTATTCACTGTAATTAATGAATGTCGATTACAATTTATAACCGAAAATAGGAGTGATATATATGAAACAAGTGTACGTACATACTGATCTAAGTGACTTAATTTGTCCAAACTTTTGTTTTGAGAACAAAGTGAGATTGAAATCTCTAGTTTAATCTATTAACAACTAATCGTATATGTATCAAAGGTCCGTGATTGGTTTGGCAGAGAAGATTCCTATTAAAATATGCAGAAACATTTCCTTAAAAAAATTGGGTAGAATTAGAGCACTTGGCTTGGACACCTTAAGTCTTAAAATATTCAAAATTGCGACCCCTGGGATTATATAATAGTAGAAAGAGAGTATTGATCAGTTATTTCAAACGCCAACAGATATATTATAAAAAATTACAGGGGAAAATGGTCACAAGTTTTCTCAATTCAATATTTTGACTAGAATAGGTTATCCATCACCATGAGAGAAATTGGAAAAATACCTGAAATATGTAAGGAAAAAGAATTAAGGTGGAATGGACCGTGTGATTACTCCGTGAGATAATTGATGTGGAGCTCTACCTTCCCTCGCCCACATGCATTGAACGCCAACGAAGCTGCAAGGAAAAGCCCCAGGGGGCCGAAAAAAATAAAAATAGTATGCAATTCAATTAGATCCATGTACCAGTTTCAACTGTCGTCGTAGACTCCAAGCATCCAACTGGATTTCACAGAAGCGTACCTTTATCAATTCAATCAATTACATATAAAAAACTTGTTCAACTTACAAACAAGTTATCATTTACAACTGCTTTTTTTTTTTCATTTCTGAATTTATTGTTTAAATAAGAAAGATTTGAGTCTTGGCATGTTTCTTTTGATTGACTAAGATTTTGCTTCGCGGCATATTATGCCTGAAAAATGTGATTCACCACTTTTAAGGGTCGGGATGTTCAAAGGTTGCTTACAAGTACAACAGCAAGTCTTATGGGTACTTCTCCAGCTCTTAGACAACCACAAACCACCAAGGAACAGACCCTTTTGGCCATGGCACCTAGCCGACCATTGTTTTGGCGAAGAAAGATAATTAATGTTAGTGGTCTTTTCCCATCATTCACTTTTTGGTTTCCTAGCTCATATGATTGTGTAACTACTTCACAGGATAAAGAATATATACAGATTTCTCAAGTAAGCTGGCCATAGTAGCTTCTAAAGTAACTGCAACTATTAATATATCCAGGGGCAAAGGTAGAAAGTGGAAGATCCCCCAAGGCCCAGAGACCTACAGAATATGGAGGAAAAGCGAAATTCAGGATCCATTGATATAGTTGGTTATTATGGTAGCTTAACTTTGCCACTCAGTGTCAGTGCCGCCTATTTTCATTTTTCCCCACAGGATTTTTTGGTTTGAAAACATGGGATGATCATATTATCAGGATTCGAATTTCTGAATTGTTTTAAAAGGCTATGTAAACGAATTAACGTTGAACTCTTATACAAGGATCTAACCATATGTCTATGGTTTGGAGTAATAAGTAATTAAGCAGCTCCAAAAATTTTTTTTTTCATTTGAAAGAAGAGACAAGTTAGCTATGGGCCTAATCTAACCCCAAGCGCCTTGACTTCCTGACTGATTAGAATCACCTTAATTCCTAGACTCACTATGGGCCATGTGTGACCTAAAGAGCTAAAGTTTAGTCTAGGATTAAAGAAAAGAAGATGCCACCCCAAAGAAAAAAAGGGGGGGCTACTGGCTATATGGTCACATATCTTTAGCAGATTACTCTATGACTTGAGGGAAAGATGCATGCCATTGATCATAGGAAATTAACATGAAACAGGAGCTATCATTCTGCTTTGTTTGCTTTTCTAAATTATGAGGGTAACTGGCTGTATACATAAAGTTAATACCACAATTACCCAATGGGGCGGAAAAACGAGTAGGGATCCAAGAATGATTGCATTAAAACTTACTCACTTGATACCTTAATGGCCAACTAAATCATCAATTGTTATCAATGGCTCCCCTTCTTGACCCAAAACTACCCTATGGATGCCTGATGGAGCCATACTCCTTTTGGGTTCATTTGCATACAGAACATGATAACGCTAGAGCAGTATCAAAAGAAGTAAAGACAACATCAACTTTTTTTTTTTATCAATCCCTTCATATATAATTTATTTACATATAATTAATAATATAAAAAATGTGCATGATTTGATTGAAAAAGGGATACATTACACATAAAGTATCTAAAAAATAATGATAATTAATAATAATACAATATTGCTTCAAAATTCATAAATACATCACCGAAATCCTTAATCTTAACTTAAGGGTGACGCTGTCAGTGTACTCCCCTTTAGTTATATACTCCAATAATTTGGGGAGGAGAAAACTTAGTCTTTCTCTTTTCTCTAGAATTGTCCACTGGCTTGGAGAAGCATACGAATGATACCAGTCTGTAAAGTGATTGGACCATGTTTCCAGGCACAGGCACTTTTGACATTTTCAGTTAAACAAAGGCTTTGCCTCGCTTTTATATTGCCTTCCCAACACTGTGTTATGTTATACAACTCTCTTTTATTTTTTTAAAATTAAAAAATGCATGTTATGTATCTTCAACTTAATCATCATTCAAAATAAATTAAAAGAGTGATACAAAATTACAATCAATAATGTCCTTATATATATATATATATATTTGTTTGGTGCATTCATTGACGTCCTTAATTTATAAGATATTACCATTTCTTTTACATCAATAATTGTCTGAATAATATGATTAATTTCTCAATGTTGTTCTTTTAAGATATTGTATATTTTATTTGTTGTGTGCCAATTAACATTTTGGTAATGTTTTGACACCAAACAGGATAGGAGAATTACAATTCAAATTTCATGGCGTCCTTAGTTATCACTTGTTATTCTGTAACATTAAGGTTAAAATATATACTCAATAAGCTCCTTTTTTTTTTAAAGAAAAATAATTCTTTATGTTTTATTTTATGCATATAAGCTCTTATCTTAGGATTATATCAAGAAAAAATCTTTATATTGACTAAAATTAATGTCTTATGCATCATGTGGTCTTTAGGGTTGTTAGACTCATAGCATCTTTTCTACATATTTTTTTCACTTGAAACATATCTATTTCAATCAGTCAAAATCGTTACATTAAAAAATTACATTATCTGCGATGAGCAGAAAGATACCAACTATGAGCTTATCAACTGTTAAGATTATAAATTAACGACTTATTTGAATACAATAAAAAATAAATATTATTGAGAAATTTGATATATATAGTTGAGGAATTTGTTCATTATTTTAACTTAATATAAATTGCATGACAAGATTGTTGTCAGCATTGTTAAGGTCTACAATGCTACTGTTGATGTTTATAAGAACGAAAAGCAAGTAAAGAGGGAAAAGTATACATAAATTAGTGCCTGGCTGGAACAGCCAACCTGCCATGTGCATGAGTTGCTTTGGTAAATTGGTCCAATTATTCACTTTCATGGGCTTAGCCAAATGGACTTGCCGATGTAACAGTTTGGCAGCGCTTTACCACGGGGGCTTAAGATACATAAAGGCCCCAATATTTGCCCTCTTTGTCTTTTCCTGATCCGGAGAAATAGCTTTTTGCCAACGTTGGGCTGTTGTTCATATAATCAGGATTTGTCAGTGGGCTGGGTTTCTTAACCACGGTAAAAATGCCTCTAATTTATTAAAACATTTGGGAAAGAGATTTGGGCAGACGAGCATTGGGATTTTGGGGCACCGTATCGAAAATTGACAGACACGCACACTTTTATAGCATCGTGAATTCTGAACTTTGTGGGTATAGCGGGCCATAATGGTCAGCAGCAATGTGCCTTTGGTGCCAACTAAGAATCTTGGTATTAACTATTCCTATTAATTATTATTAAGATAGGATGGCATCCAATCACAGATAGTGGGAGAGTAGGAAAGAATGAACCTCAATCTTTAGGCCCTCGTGGATTTTATCCAGCCTTGTTGCAGTTGCTAGTGTTCCAGACTTCTATAAAGAACATCACAAATCTATAGGTGTTACTATCATTCATCATACATATTCCATAGTTTTCTGAAATAATGTGCTATAGAAACAAATCAGCAATCCCACTATGGCAAATATCCAACAAAACTGCACAAGAATAGTTTTGTGTGCTTTATTTACTAAAACAAGTCCGCTGGAGCCTCCCAAGAACCGACCCTGGTGGCGCTTGGCAATGGTGGGTTGGACTGGGGAAAGGCACGCGTACTAATAGAGCGTGGGTGATTCTCCAGGAAAAAAAATAAATCCATCCCGTACAACACTAGCAACGTGCCTCGTCCCCCTTAGTATCCTTTGCCAGGATCCCGCTGTCCTGCCTCTGCCGCAAATATCAAAACAAAACCCCAGAAGGAATCGGCCCTTTTTGCATTGTCCCCAGCCTACCAAAAAAGAAAACATTTTTGCTGCACAGCCTTCATCAAAACATGAGAATCAGAAACAGTGGCCCTCGCTCCATTTCACCTCCACCTGATCATCTCTCTTCTATTCTACGACTACCACCCTCTGCACCGCGTGAAAAGCCAGCCTTTTCCCCCACCAAAGCCATGATGACCGCTTCTGATCCGCTTTCCTCCTCTTTATCTGATCAACAAGCGCCACATGTCATGGTCAGTAGAATCAACGCCCGACTTTCCTCCTTTGACAACGGGGCTGATTCCAAAGACACCATCTTCAGCGCAAGCTCTTATGCCCAAGATAGCTGGTCCTTCTCAAGTAATGAAAGGTGAATGATTACAAAGTTTCCATCTTTTATATTCATGTTTGTTTTCGTTTTCTGTAATAAGTTTCGGCTGAAAATTTTGTCATGTTTTTACAGTTTTGGGCACGGCATTTTTGGTCAGACTCAGACATCAACTTCAAGCTCAGCTTCTTCATCCCTATCTTACAGTGGTATGCAACATTTTGTATGTCCATATACATTCTGAAATTTTAAATAAAAATGTTCTTTTTTTCCGCATGTTGGGTTTAACACGGGACGATGTAGGGCGCTGGTGTGAGGAAGAAAGAGCAATTCCATTGAAAAAAAGAAGAGTAGTGATGATAAGCTACGAAACAAAACAAAGCAAGGAGATTCAGATCATGAAGAAGGATGCATTGGGAAGGAAGCGAGAGATGGGGGAGATGGAGGGTTTTGAGAGGTGCAATAGGGGGAATGGGAAGGGATGGAGGTGTAACAAAATGAGAGTGAAGGGTCATAGGTTGTGCAAGCACCATTTGGAAATGCAAAGGATGAGAAGTATGAATTGCCCCAGCAGAAACCAAGGGGATTCCTTTGCTGGTGGAGCCAACCAAATGAGGGAAAACAAGAGGGTACGAGTGGTCAAGGCTCGATCCATGAGCAGCTTGCTTAGAGACTCTGTTCCATTGTTATATTAAAGTTGCTGAGGTAGTACTCGTGCTAGTATTGAATTAGCTTTAGCTGAAACTTGTAGTTTGATAGGAAAGTTGTGGGGAAGGAAAACCGTCGTAAATAGAAAATGGTAGACTGATAGTAACAGTTCCCTTTTTTTAACCATCCCATTACAAAATGTAATGATGTATAGGTTTGACAGAAATCAAAATGAACGAGAGACACGGTTCACGGTTGCTTCCTTGCTATTTCTTTGTATTTTCGTTAGTTTTCCATGTTGGGTGCTGGCAAGTCTGCCACGTATGTAGTTTGTTTTACAATTTTCAATTTCCTTTCTTTTTTATCGGTTGCAAGGAAATTAGTGACTATTTGGTTGCTAGCAGTACTATTTTATACATAAAATTATAAAAATTATAATTATAATTACCTACTATATGGATATTATTTCATACAAAAAATCAATGAATAAACCGACAAAAAACTGGTATAAAATTAGATATATACAATATAATATAAAATTACATTCAACTAACATATGATCAGATTTGAACTTAAGACTTAAAAGATATCATGACCATGAGCATGATGTGGGTACTTTAATCTAATTTTGTATTGATTTATTATTAGTTAATTGATTAGTTTTTTTTATTGAATTTAATAATTCTTTTGTTGAAAATTACTGGATTATGCATAATTTCGATTAATGAATGTAATTTTATTAAAATAAGTCAATTTTTTTAAAAAAATTATATTTACATATAGTCATATTGATTTAGAATAAAAATAAACATAAAATTAATTGAAATATATACTTATATGATGACACTTGAAAGTAAGATTCCAATAGTTCCTCTTTTTGTGCTATTGAGACAGGTTCTCATTGACCCATTTAGATTATTTTGTTTTTCAAGTAATTTGGTTTTTATGTAATTTTTTATTTAAAATGATGCAATGTTGAATTAAATTACAATAACAGATATCATCGCGTCTTATCATGCACAAACCAAAATTGAATTAGTTACTCCTTTTTGCATTACTCAGAAAGAAAATAAAAGCTAAAATAACAAAAAAAAAAACTTGAATTATATATATTTATAATTAAATTTTTATATTTTTATTATATCCAATTAAATATATTTTTTATTTGTAACAGATTTAGTCCTTATTCTTTTACCTTTTAAAAAAATTCTTATTACTTTATTTTACTCAATTAAACCTTTATCTCGTAATAAAAACATAATAAACGATATTTGCAATAACAATAATGATCACTTGTTGTATGCATAAAATTTAACTTAATATGCTGATTAGGAACAATCAACACCGATGATGTGAAATTTTTTATGATATAGTGCACCGTGTCAACAATCACAACAAAAATTAAAAGCGTGACATATCATATTTGTTTAATTAACATGTTACGAAAATTTCTATGTATATAAGAAGTGAAAACTTTCATTAAAAATAAAATCTGTTATGTTTTCATTAGGTGATAAAAATTCAATTATATATAAATAAAAAAACTTAATAAAAAAGAAGAATTCGATTGAGAAAAGCATATAAAATAGTAACATAACTGTGGCCGACGTTCACCCGGTTCATGAAAGGATGAAAAAGGCCGGGAAGTGAAGAACAAAACAAAAGACGAGGAAATTGGAAATACTTAGAAAAAAACGAAAACGTGGGCAACTATAGTCTATAGCAGTGTGGTCCCCACATCCCATTCTCCCTCCCTTACCTTACGGATAAGCCTTTCATTGAACAGACAGTCTCTCTCTCCCCATCTTCCAACGTTTCAAATGAATCAGTCCACACCAAAACGCAAACAAACTACATCAGAAACGCAACTTCCAACTCTCAAACGGTGTTATAAAAAAGAAACACAAAGAGCCAGAGGGTCTAACCTTCAAAGCCAGTTATGCTTTTCTTCTACTTTTCCACATACCCTTTTGCCTAAATATCTTATTTCCTATCAAAAATATCTTTGAAATACTATATTGGAACCAAAGGAAAGGAAAAAAAAGGAAAAAAAGATGTCAGTTTTGGCAGCAAATTCTCAAATTTTGTATAGAGAATTCTATCAGAGGGACCAACAACAGCAGCTTTGGAACAGTGGGAGCTGCATGTTGTTGCAAAAAAATTGTGGGTATTTTGGGTTTGATAGGAGGAATGGAAAATGGAAGAAGAATATTGCAAGGAGAGATTGGAGAGTAGAAGCTCTTTGGCCTGATTTGTCCAGACCAAGTGCGGTTGAGATGGAACCAATCAACGATTGTGATCAGCTTGATCAAATTCTGCTTCGTGCTCAAGAGCTCTCCCAGCCTATTCTCATTGACTGGTTTCCTCACTCTCCATGTTTTTGTTGATCTAATCTTTATTTGATTTGTCCTCTGCTATATGAATTGCAAAATGTTTAGGTCCTGGTTTTGTTTAATTGTTGATAGGATGGCTGCTTGGTGCCGGAAATGTATCTATTTGAAGCCTAAATTGGAGAAATTGGCAGCTGAGTATAATACCAAGTAATTTCCCTCCTCCCTCTTTAGGCTCTACTCTAGTTTGTGAAAATCTTTTACTAGTTTTGGAAATCTATGTGTTTCTAAATTATCTGAACTTTTTGGCCACCTGACCCTTCATATAAAATTGCACAATATTTTACACCCCAACCTAGGGCAACCAATGTGTGTTTTAGGCTATAGAAGGTTGGAGATGATAATTTGAGTAAAAACTTACATTCGAGTTCTAGTATTTTTCATCTCAATGAAAAGGGGGTCACCTTGAGGTTTTGGATTAAAGTCTTAAGTTCAAGCTGCACCATGATGAGTAACTGTATTCATCATCGGCTTAAATCATCTATCATCGACTGCCCAGCTGTTAGTCCTTGTCAAAAACTAGTTTAGCTATGAAGTACTTTGCGCTGCTCATGCCATAATCAGTTGCTTTAATTATTTTTGTTATGTTCTTGACGTATTCTTTTTTGTTTTAAATCCTCCTAGAATCAAATTTTATTGTGTGGATGTCAACAAGGTACCTCAAGGTCTAGTGAAGCGGGGAAACATCTCTGTATGTATATGATATGCTTTGTATATACTTTCTTTCTCTCTTCGTAATCTGATATGATTTCTTTTTTGATTGTTTATGCCTTTCTGAGCAGAAAATGCCAACAATTCAGGTGCGTTGCCTACAAACTAAATCTGGGTTTGATATTAAAAGAGACTCTTTTATAAAGATTGACAGAAGGATCTGAAAAACTTGTTGCAGGTATGGAAGGATGGAGAGATGAAAGAAGAAGTAATTGGAGGACACAAGGCATGGCTTGTGATTGAAGAAGTGAGACAAATGATCCAAAAGTTTGTATGATTAAACTACTGGGACCATCACTCTTCTCTGTAGAATTAGCTCTTTCTCTGCTCTGCCATGATAAGGAAACTCACTTCCTATAGAAAAGCCATATTTGTACAGTAGAAATAATTCCACTAATCAGTGTTGATGCATAAAGGAAAGATGCATCTTGAATTTGAAGTTTGAAATTAGCATGGCCATGGTATGCTGCAATTGCTGTGTGCAGAGAGGTCTTCTTACTTTGTTTTTTAATGTCTGCAAGTACCATAGTATGAAAAGCTTTGAAGATTGTCTGTATACAATCTAAATATAGCAATTGAAACTTGAAAGGCTTACTGTGGCATATTAATTTTGTTCGGGTATATAACACAAATATTAGAGTTGAAACACCTAGACATTGTTTTCTTTTTTTCTTTGTTTTTAACATTTTTGTTAAGGTCGCATTAAACTAACAAAATTGCAGAAGTACAAGCCAAACTGTTTCACCAGAAACGAACAAAGAAAAACACGTGCGGGGTGCTGTTGTAGAGTTGTTGTGAGACATTAATTAGTCTAAAAGTAATAGTACACTCAGCCAGCGGGGACGTCGCTTTGGCCAGTGGTTAAGGCGTGTGCCTGCTAAGTACATGGGTTTATCCCGCGAGAGTTCGAATCTCTCAGGCGACGTTCTACCTTTTTATCATTTTTAAGTTTTCTAATCAAAGCTTAATGCTAACGCTATGGGCCAAAAACGGTTTAAGTACATCGCGCCACAAGCGTTTTTATCGTCTGCCACAACGGAAAAAGGCACAAAGGACCCAAAGTAAAAATCCTTGTTGTTCTTTCAATTCTAGCAAACACAATGTAAAAAGACAAATCTCCCTATTAAGGATGCCATGCCAAGTGGAGCTACTTTTGGATCTGATGGGCATTGCACGATGTGCGTTTACGAGGATTAAGCCTTGATAGGGCCAGCCAGAAGATAATCCTTTCGGCTTTCTAGTATTGCATCAATTGTGCCGACATTTTCCACACAATTAATGCACTGATTCTTGCCACCTAAAACTATAAAAACGTGGAACACTGACCGTTACTTGTGCCAATTTATGAGGAGCAAACTCCTCTCCAGCATACCTAGGCTTGGATTGCTTAGGCACATATATTATCCGTCTCTTATTTTGTTAGCAACAATTGGGACATAGAGTTAGTTTAGCTTCCGCTACAACAGAATCTTTAAGATTCTGAATCACTCCAGAGCAAGTTTCCATGTTCATCACAAGTCAACCATGCATCACATACAAAACAACAGATCGGGCACACTTCAATATGCACAAGTAGGGTTCTTGTAACTCATGAATTAACTTTGATTCAATCTCAGCCAAGCTCTGTACAAGTTCTCGTCATGTGAGCTTGTACGCCTCTTAGTACCCATCGATAACATCACAGTACAAAATGAAAAATGAAACTGCAGAGGCTAATTCTTAAAAGGAGAGGTACAATCTAAGAATAGGGCTACCTTCTATACAATCTTGGCCAAGCTTCCTAGATGAATAATTTCATCAGGCAACCTCAAAAAGAACGGTCGACCCTGTATTATGCAGAAATATATAATGGTGATAGAGCAGAAGATAATTCTTCAAAAGGCTGAAAGGTACAGGGGCAAGGGCTATGAGAAACAATCCTGATAGGGGGCCGAAATAGAAGTTTCAACTGCCAATAATCCAACCTAGGGAAAGAATCCTTACCATACTGCCCTAGAATTGAAACTGTGACTTCCTCCTAACACATGCAATGGAGCAAACATGCTCGCTATGCTACCACTGATAGTACTTTGATGATATGTAAATTATCTTTTCTTACTAGACTGCATCCATCTTCGTATCTCCACTACTAAGCGTACTTCATTTATACATCTAGTTGATCATCCCATCAACATAACCACCTAATGCTACTTCACCTGCCCACACACTTGATATCACTAAAAAACATATTAATCCCCATACCTTAAGCTCTCTTTTATTCTTTACTGATAACCCCTTAGCAAAGGGATGAATGCACGCAAACAACCTCCATTACAATTAACTTTACTATCAGTAAAGGATCAAGATATCAAAGTTGAAGATAAACAACAATTTCAATATCCATTTGTTTGCAGAAGTTAAACCAAACCACTGTAAGGCCATCCATATGGTTTTCTTCTAATCTCATAATCGCTGTCCTGTAACTAACAGCACTCTGTATTACATGGCCTAAGATTTATCTTCATGCTCTTTCAAATGCCAACACAATTTGCACAAATAAGAAAGTACTTCACTTTGGACAAGTAAACATGTTAGGTGCAAGAGAAATTTCATTATAAGCACAAGGAATCCCATATAACAAACTCCTATATCACCATGCGTACTATGACAACAAAAATAATATCATGCTTTCAATTGTATTCCCAAACAAGCAAACCAAAGAGAATAACTAACCATACACCCCACCCATGGTAACTATGGTCCAAGCTCCAGATATTAAAATGAAAACCAATTGAAATCCTTCCAAAAACAATAAGTTATCCAAAACCTACATTAACTGGACCAGAAATTAGCCTCACAATACCTCTGGCAAAGACAGGAGCTCAGTAATCAAATTCAAACTACATGAACACAATCCAAAAATCATTAAATTATCCTGAGAAAAATGCACCAGCCGAGTGCCATAGTTATTGCATCAGATCTCTACTTCTTGTGAGAACATGAAAACCACAGGCAACCAAACCACAAACTTCAACTTGCCCATAAGGCCTCCATCCTTCTAAGACCTAATGCAATTCAGTTCTTATATGCTTTAACAGAAGAAAAAGAGCGGCGCAATTTGACCTTTTTCAGAATTCTGACAAATCACAGGAGCAATACAAATAGATAGTAGAGAACTAAACCACCAAGGTGATTAGATTTTCACTCTTAAGAACATCATTTCATTAACATGAACAAAGATCATGTGAAAGCACACCAAGGATGAAGAGCCTCTTCATTAACATGAACAAAGATCATGTGAAAGCACACCAAGGATGAAGGTCCTCAAGGGGACCCAATGCATAGAATTACAATAGTCACTGTAAGACAACATTTTCGTCATTGTCAAGGTTATAAGTTTAAAGGGATAGTTCAGATATTGGCAAACAAGACAGAGATGACTCTCAGTCCAACTTCCAAGTTTAAAACCATGAACCATAGACCAAAATCATACCTGCTTGGCTCATACAAATCTGTCACAATAATTGCCGAAAACAGACACGTTTTAATAAAATTCTAGAATTCCAAAACAAAAAAGAAAGACTAGTTCCTCATTTGGGAATAAAATAAATCATATTCCAAAACCAAATACTGCCCGAATCTTATTAAAAATAAGATCCCTCCATCCTCTCTCCGTGTTCTCCACCACAGTCGCATTCCCGTATCTGCATCACACATCAGCATAAACCCAAAATCAATCACCCAATTCAATTGGCAACGTATTTGCCATATTCACAATAAAACAACTAAAGATAAAAACCAACCTGTCCTCCTCCGGAACATCCGTATGTGTGAGCTTGATTATAGTAACTCCAGGCTCAGGCTCATCAAAAACAAGTCTTACCTGCAATCAAAACCCATTACCAAAGCCATCATTCAATCACTCTCTGAATCTCAAAAACTTGTAAACAAACAAAAGAAAAGACCAATTAAACTTACCGTAGAATCAATCCCATCAGGCCAACTCCCAAATCTCCATCTCTGAACAATCAACTTCCCTTCTTGCAACTCCAAATTACTCCCAGTAACCGACCCATCGAAAATACTGAACTGCCCACCAACGTCTTTGCTAATCCTAGCATTACTCTGCGTAAACCCTTTCCACCTATTCTCATCCATCAAAATTTCATACATATCCTTAGCTCTACAGTTAAACTTCTCGGACATTGTAATCGTCTTAAACCCTTTTTTCCCTTCCTTTTTCGCTTCCTTCTTCACTTCCTTCTCCACCACAACTTTCTCCTTAGACACCCCGGCTGAATTACAACTACTATTACTGTTTTTGGGAGCCAATTTCTTGGCTTCCAATTCATCTTTAGCGGGGCCTCCTTTCGCCATAGTTTTAACGTAATCCCTCACTTTCTCTAAAACCAAAGGCTTCCCTTTGGTCAGCATCGCTTCCTTCAATGTTTTCCCAATAGGCCCTTCATCTTTAACCGTCACCTTAACTTCCGGATCCTCGTCAGCATTCTCATCCGAAATATATGGAATCTCAACATTACCGTCAACTTTCAAGAGCGTCTTCCCTTCTCCATCTTTGGCTTCGCCTTCCCAGGACAAATTCACACTGATTTCATATCCAGGAATAATTTTACCCTTCCGGACATTGACGTAGGCTTCGCCGTCGACTTTTTCGACCTTTTTGGTCTTGATGTGGAGATTGGTTTCGCCGTCGAGGATGGTGAGATTGGAAAGGGATTTGGTGAAGAAGGTTTTAGACCATGGGAGACAATCGGTTTCCGACCAGTGCCAGTTGTGGACGTTGGCTCCGTCGGGTCTGTCCTCCACGATCCATCGCTTGTCACCTTCGCCGTACTTGGCCATCAAGAGAAAACAAAAAATGGGGTGTTCGGATTGAAAGAGAGAGCGTTAGTGTGCTTGGCTGGGGGCTTTGATTGATGGGAAAGTTTATAAAAGCAGCTGAGAGAAAGGGGCGCGGTGGGTTCTCTTGAGGGTTCAGGGTGAGGAAGAGTCTAGAATGTGGGAGTCCGGTGGTTTTGGGGATACACAAAAAACACATTAAACTAAAGCTCCTCTCTCTCTCTCTCTTTCTTATTTTCCATTGGAAGGATCTGGAAGACTATTAACTAAATCTGTTTTTAGGGTTTCTTTCTTGTTCGTGAGTGAACTTTGGGTCAGGCAAAGCGGTCCAAGCCACCCAATCTCCCCGTTTTTCAACACCACTTCACCTTTTCCAATTTGTTTTATTTTCATTTTCTTTTTGTATTTATTAAAGAATTTCTTTAATATTTTTTGGGTTGTTTTTTAAAAATAAAAATAAAATGAAAAATTCGGATTTTTCTTGTATCAATAAAAAAGTTTATGAATGTCTCTACGTGATAATTGATTAAATGTGTTTTATTATTAGGTTGTTCATAAGTTTTTTATTCATTGTTTTCATATTACCTAAGAATAATGAATCATTCCATGTACGATAATATAATCTTTCAAAAATTTAGTATTATACCTTAGAAAAGAAAAAGGCAACATTTCGGTAAAAATATTTTAGGTAAAATATTTTTATTTTTAAATTTTAATTTAAATTACATAAAAATTCATTAATTTTTAAAATAGACACTTAATCTTAAATATTTAAACAATATTAATATTAAATATAAAATATTTAAAATAATTTTTTTCTTTTAATTGTTGATTTCTTTCTCTCATACCGGTCGATTGCTTATCTCGTATTAATCTACTACCTATGGAGAACACAAGATCAGTACTCCTTGAGAGCACTGGAGTCCTTATTGGACTCTCTAAGGGAGCATTGGAGCTTCTAAGGGGAGCTTGATTAGAGCTCTCTCTTTTCAAATTAATAAAATTATATAATAATAATTTTTAAATTAATAAAAAATAAAATTATCTTTTTAATAAAATCATTTTATTAAATTAATAAAAATATTAACAGTTGATTAACAGCTAAATTTATGTGTCAAGTGAAAAAATTTTTTTGAGATAGAGTGTTTATTTTAAAAATTAATAAATTTTCGTGAAATTTCGATTAAAACTTAAAATTGTAAGAGTATTTTATTCAAATAATTTAAGTTAAGTTTAGAAAATTTTCATAAATAATGATTAAATCAAACAATAAATTAATAAATTAAAATTTTAGTTACATAAATAAGTATATAATTGTTTTATATAAAAAGAAAACTTTATTGAATTAGTTTAAAATAACATTTTATACCATAGGATACCCAAAGGGTTCATTAATAATAAATAAGAAATGTTTATTGATACTTTGTTTAAATAAATATTTTTATAAAAAAAATAATGATAAAATCGTTATTATTCAATAAGTAATGACCAAGTTTTATAAACTAATAGCATTTTTTAGTTATGATTTTCAAATTTCATTTTGATGGTTTTTAAAAGGAATATTAGAGAATCGAGTAAAGAACCTTGCACAAAAAATACCCACGAGTATTGCAATGTATGAACAAATACCCGCCAAAACCCAACCGTAGTCAACATTCAACAGCCCCTCCATGCTTCAAATTCCGACCAAAATCAATTTCCTTTTGGTCTCCTTCAGTTTCTTTACGTTGCCTCCAAATGAACCCAACTCGCCGATTCAAACGAGTTGCTTCAAAACCCAACAGATCAATCCAACCGAGTCAATCCAGTAATGACCTGGAAACTCGGACGAGTCAGCGTTCCAAATCAGTGACCGTTAGGACCAAACGCAAACCCAGACAAATACAACCCCCGCCTCAACCCAAACTCAAAATCGAGTCTTCTCCAGTTTCTGACCCTTCTTTTCCCAAAACCACGATACTGTCCCCCGGGTTCTTTCAGATTGACGCTCTTGATTTGGCGCCACGTTTGCTTGGCAAGTTTTTAAGGAGAGATGACGTTGTTCTTCAGATTACTGAGGTAAATTGTGATCATTTTTGTTGTTAATCTCTTTTCCCGAATTTTCTCGAGAAAATAGAAACGAAAGCTCGAATTTTGGAGTTTTTGGGCGTTGAGGTTTTTTCATTAATTGGCGTAGTTGACTTTTGCTTAAATGCCCATTTGTTTGTTTTCTGAGAAAAACCAAGGAAAATTGAAGGAAACTCATTAAAATTTTCATTTCGAGGCTATAGATATATTTATATACTAATTGGGTTTTACCAAAGTTTCTCTTTTGTTTTTTTACTTTCGATTTTCTTTGCCATGTGTTTTTTAATTTCAATTATTATGCTTTGACAGGTAGAGGCTTATAGGCCAAATGACTCAGCTTGTCATGGTAGGTTTGGAATCACATCAAGGACAGCCCCTGTTGTAAGTTTAGCTCCTTCTTTATCCTTTTACATGTGCTTGCTAATTTGGATTCTTGTTCATTAATATCTTTGAGAGTTTTATGATTATTTCTGTTTATTTAGTAATATTTGTTGATTTGCTTTATGGGGTTGTTGTAGTTTGGTCCTGGAGGGCATGCATACGTTTATCTTTGCTATGGTCTTCATACAATGCTCAATGTTGTTGCTGACAAGGAAGGAGTTGGGGCTGCAGTCTTAATACGAGCATGTGCCCCAGTGTGCGGTAATTTAGTGTATTACTATAGCTAGCTAACTCTTAGCATTTATATGCACTTGTATTATTTTCTGTTACATTGCTATTTCTTATACTTTATACCTTATTTGGCCTTTTGTTGTAGTGAATGTAAAGATAATCATGCCCTGAATCATCCTGATTCAGTTATTTGCAGAATTGCAGTTGCATAGAAAGTGTAGAAAGTGTTTTTAAATACTTTATACCTTATATTTTTCTCTACTGTTAAATATCTGAGACCTTTGTAAACTTGGTAATTAATAGCAAAATGAGCGTAGAAAGCGTGGAGTCTTGACAAAATTTTGTGAGAATATTCATTTCTGGTTTTCTGCCCTTCATTAGAATTTCAGTTTTTATATGCTATCTATTTTGAGTCTGAAAAGCAAGTATAGTATTTATTAAAGGCTATTTTTCTTGAAATAAATAAATGCCTTTGCAGGTTTAGAGACCATTCAGCAGCGCCGAGGTCAGCAAACTGAGAAACCTATTCTTCTCACTGGACCTGGAAAGGTTAGCACTGATTCTTTCCCCCTTTTAATTTTGCAATATCTTGATCTTCCTATCTGTTTTACTTAATTGTTTGAAGATTTTGTGAAAAGTGCTAATGGAAGATAATTTCATGTTCTTGTATCTGGGAGATGGTTTTGTTGGTTTGATTAGCATAAATATGTTTTAAATATTAGTTTGGGATAATTAGCGCGTGAATTTTTCCTTAAACGAAGATTAAGTCTTATGCTTTATATCATTGGATCACATAAATGCAAATTGAATTTCTTAGTAACATGAGCTATTGCAACGAAGTTCATGCTCAGTACGTAAGAATTGGATGATGAAGAGGAAATGGAAGTGTTATGGAAGGCAAAAAATATATTGCATTTATCAATCTCAGCTTTGCTATGAAGCAGCTTTAAAGTGACTCAAACTGCTTTGAAAAGATACCAAAATTACGAGGCTTTAATGGTTTCACAAAAGAATGTTCAAGACTTGAAAGTGCGATATCTCTATAAGTATTTTGCAGGCAAGCCTGCATGCACACGGGAAGATCATCTCTACCGACACATGTGCATATGTAATTCTCAGTTTGCATTCTTCTTTTGTCCTGCTTTTTTTAACTTTGATGGAAAATTAACTTTTGATTTTTTTTTTTATATTTTCATTTCAAGCTTCCAAGTCATTTAGCCAAAAATAAAAATAAAAATCATCACTCTAGCTAATAAAATGAGGAGGCATTCATGAAATATCAATTGGGAAAGAAGTTCTATGAAAAGGATTTACCATTAATGTGCAATCAGGTGAGGAAGTTCTTTCTTTTCTAGATTGAAACATTGGTTGCTCATCTACTTGTTGCTAACAATTAACAAGGAAAAAATGGCAATATTTAGGTAGCAAATTTTCCAGTCTTTCTCGTATTAAAATTTCTTTAACTCAGCAATGAGAGAAATAACTTCAATGAACTATTAGTGCACAGAGTTATCACCTCTTTGAGTGATGCAGGTTTGCTGAGCTATTAATTTCTTATATTTGAATGAAGGTTGGTCAGGCACTTGGAATTTCCACAGAATGGTCTAACCATCCCCTTTACGCTCCTGGTAATTAGTTGTGACAAATGTACCATGATTCTAATTTCCACTGAAATCTATGTACTATGTAGTGCAGTTCTGTAATAGAACATTCAATAAATGTGGATAGGTGGTTTGGAACTCTTAGATGGGCCACAGCCAGAGAAGATATTAGTTGGTCCTCGTGTTGGCATTGAATATGCTTTACCTGAGCACGTTAGCGCCTTGTGGAGATTTGCCATTGCTGGTACCTCTTGGATAAGTGCTCCTAAAAACACTCTCAGGTCTCCCTAGCTTCTCTTGAATTCTTGGCAGGTAAAGGGACTCCTTGTTGGGATTGAGCACAGGAAATTATATTCATATGAACTGTTTTCAATCTCTTTTTTTTTCCTTTGTCATTGGAGTACAGGAAAGTGTGATATGTGAAACATGTTTCAAAGCATTGTAAATAAAGAAAGCCTATAAAGCGAACAGAAATGTCTCAATATCTTGCTCCTATATGACCTAAGCCTTAGTTTCTTTTTTCTACAACATATTTTACTAATTTTTTTAATTATTATTATTATTATTTGCTCTGATATTCTCGCTATTTTGACTATTTAAACACCGACAAGACATGTAAATATACTTTTAATGCTACCAGAGTTAGGTTTAAGAGTTAGAAGCAAATTGTTCATTAGTAGTTATGACACCAAATTTCTTGAGCTTTAAGTTACTGATCTTTTATGGAGGGCATGTGGTGCACTATCAAGTGTCATTACTCCACTACCCAAAACTTACACCCATTATCCAACTAGATGGTTATTTTCTCAATATCCCATAAGTTGTTATTTAACGTGTTCTTTCATGACAAGTGCGTTTTCTCATGATTGAACTTCATATCCAATAAACCTGTTCTTCCATGACAAACACATTCTCTCATAGTTGAACATGTTCTCCAAACTATTCCTAAGAAAACACTTTTATTCAATATAAATATGAGTGCCTTAGAGGTTAAAGGCAATAAGAAAGAATCATAAATTCAGCAAAGACTATTTTCAAAATTCTCTCAAAGCTCTTCCAAGTATTCTCTTTGCTCAACTTTTTCCACTCATCGTGCTCTGCCACTTTCTCCACCTCTTCTTATTCTTCATTGCTTGCCACCAAAATAGTTATGCTTCAAGGACTGCTTCAGTGTTCCTCTCAACCGCCTCTAGCTTATTTTGTTTCATTTATCACTATATGTCTTCTTTCTCTTTACCAGAAGAACCATCTACATTTTGGTGACAACCCTTTCAACCAGTGCTCAGAGCTTTGCTACAAAGGAAGAACTTGAGAAGTTGTTCGAACAGAAGAACAAAAGCCTCAACTTCTCAAAGTTTGACTTGAACTTAAACTCTATCCTAAGGATTACACTAGCTCAAAATTTAAACAATTCAATGGCAAGACCGATGTTGCTCGGGAACACGTTATGAAGTTTGTGAAAACCTTGGGAGAAACAGGCTTGGATAATGATTTAAAACTGAATGAGTTCTCTAAGTTCGTCACTGAGAAAGTTTACACCTAGTATATCAATCTCACTCTCAGTTTTAGTTTCCTTGGAACCAGATGTGTAGGATGTTTGGAGAAAAGTTCTTTTCTATGCAAGAGAAAATGACTCTCATTAATCTGGGAAGGGAACACCAAAAGTGAATAAAGGATCTTATGTAGTACGTATAGTGATTTAGAGAACGGGTACTAGATACACAAGATTTTTATGGTTAAAAGGAATTGGCTAAAGTTTGCATCAAGGTATGTTCGATGAATAGAGAGTGCATTTGGAAAACTTACATTTTCTTACTTTTGTCACTTTAGTTGAAGCTGCACGATGGACTAATAATACAGTCCTTAGGCAAAAAGGAGTTAATCGTTTCAACAGAAAGAACATCCCAACTACAAGCGTAATCTAAGGAAGAGGTAGAGAAAAAAAAGGTCCTCGAGAAAACTTGAGGCCAAGGTGTGACAATTTCAAAAGAAGACAAAATGAAGAGTTTGTTGCACCCTTTCCATTCTCAGTTCCACTAGACACAATAAGGGCGCTTCTTCAGAAGTGGATCAGAGATGGATAAATAAAATTTTCTTATGTATCATGACCACCTACGGTAGAAGAGAAGTTCAATTTGTTATCATCGTGTAGTGTGTCATCCCTTTGCTAAATGTAAGAACATGTGTGAGATATTTCATAAGAGGACACGAGTAGGAGAAGTTTTGATTGGAAACAACAAGATTCAAACTAATCCATTCCATGCTCATCCAAATGCCTGAGGACATCTAAGTGCAGTTATCAGTGTTCAAGAAGAGTAAAGCATGTTAGAAGAGGAACATCAGTAACTAAGTTTAGTCCAAAGTGGGAAGGATCATACATTGTTCATGACGTGAACGAGAATGGATATTGCAAGACCAATGCCATTACAACACTAGTAAATTTTTAATACATTCAAAAGTATCATGTATGAGAATACTATCCAATATCTGTCTTTTATGAATAACTTCTTAGAGTTAGCTTTCATTTACTTCTCTTCTAATATTTCAAAGAAAATGCATTTTCAGTTATAGCTTTATCGCTTCCATTTTGACTATTTGGTGATATTTTAAAGTACATTTATTTTCAACAACACGCTTTATCACTCTTACTTTGGCTATAATGTTATTATTGCACTTGGTCGTAAGCTTTATCGTTCATTCCTTGACCATAAATTCATTACTTATATTTCTACCGTAAAACTTTAACTCTCATAATGTGGCTATAATGATATTACTCCTATTTCAATTGTAAGCTTTAACGTTTATAATTTGACTGTAATGATAATATGTTATTGGCCATTAGCTTTATCGCTTACTTTTTGGCCATAGCTTGCTTTTCACAAATAGGCCATAACTTTAAACGCTCGTATAAAGGATGTGTTATTCTCCTTCATATTAAGTTGAAGATTATTCTCCTTAATGTGAAGTTGAGAATCCCTTTTGATCGCACAAAGTGATACCTATGAAACATTTATATGTTTACAAAGAGTGAAATATGGAAACGTGTATCTCAATTTACAAGTGCAAAAATAAAACCATCAAGAAAGCAAAGTAAATATTTAGTTTGGAAAATAAGTCTACAATGTCAAAAAAAGGAAACGAAAGTAATGTAATTAAGCATGAGGTTTAGAGAGGTGGAGGATTCATCATTTTCAAAATTGGAAAGGCTGTTTAATCTTCCTTGCAACTCCATCTTCCTTGCGTCAAGCTTTTTTATCTCAACCTTTATGATAGGTTGTGTCAATTCTTGTCATAATGTTCTATTTGGCCTTGGCTATACAAGTGTCAAGACATTTAATCCCACAACCAAAGTTGAGGACATCTTCCATAAGATCCACCATCTTCTTCAATTCTTCAAAAGAAATGTCTACCCATGGGGAAGAAGCAATCTCTAAGGCACTACTCAATGTATCTGACGCCGGGGCGTTGTAAAGTCACTTGGGCGTTATGAAAGACACCAATCGTGGCGAGTTGAAAACTCCATTAAGGTGAATCACCAATCTTGGCAAGGTTGAAAACCCCACTAAGGTGAAAAATAGTCAAAATCTCACTTTGGTTGGCTAGGCCAAAGATACTAAAACCTCTTACTTTTTAAAAGAGCCTAGAGAAATAAGCACTAATGCTTAAGAAAATATTATTTATTAACTCTCAACTCTGAATGTCTCATAACTAAGCCTAAGTGTCCTATTTATAGTATTATAGGCCCAAATCCTAATAAAACTCTATTCCTAGTTATCTAATACAATTAGAATAATTAATAAAAGATTTAAATAAAATAGGTGTTCTATTCCTAAATAGAACATGACTATCCTAATTAAATACTAATTCTTAAAAGTATTAAAATAAAAATAAGAAAAGAATCCTAATCTAAATAAAATAAAAAAAATAAATCCTAAATCAACTAAATTAGCAAAAACTAAATACAATCCTAGACGCTTCTGCGTCATTCTCCTCGGGTCAGAAAAACTCGGCTCTGACAAGTAGGCCTGGACATACTCCATGTTGATGTCTGGATCCATATATTATCATAGTCCATACCAACCATTTGATCAATTCATCCATTGTTTTGAAGGTTGCTTTCCATTCATCTCCAAGTCGTATTCAAATTTGTTGATATCCTTTCTTCAAATCGATATTCAAAAACACTCTAAAGCCAATGAACATGTCATCCAATTGAGGGATAAGAAAATCATACNAACCTCTTACTTTTTAAAAGAGCCTAGAGAAATAAGCACTCATGCTTAAGAAAATATTATTTATTAACTCTCAACTCTGAATGTCTCATAACTAAGCCTAAGTGTCCTATTTATAGTATTATAGGCACAAATCCTAATAAAACTCTACTACTAGTTATCTAATACAATTAGAATAATTAATAAGATATTTAAATAAAATAGGTGTTCTATTTTTAAATAGAACATGACTATCCTAATTAAATACTAATTCTTAAAAGTATTAAAATAAAATAAGAAAAGAATCCTAATCTAAATAAAATAAAAAAAATAAATCCTAAATCAACTAAATTAGCAAAAACTAAATACAATCTTAGACGCTCCTGCGTCATTCTCCTCGGGTCAGAAAAACTCGGCTCTGACAAGTAGGCCTGGACATACTCCATGTTGATGTCTGGATCCATATATTATCATAGTCCATACCAACCATTTGATTAATTCATCCATTGTTTTGAAGGTTGCTTTCCATTCATCTCCAAGTCGTATTCAAATTTGTTGATATCCTTTCTTCAAATAGATCTTCAAAAACACTATAGAGCCAATGAACATGTCATCCAATTGAGGGATAAGAAAATCATACTTAACTGTAGTCTTGTTAACGGAATGGTTGTCCACAAAGCTTCTCGATAAGTTTCCTGAACTTTGGTTGACCAATTTTGTTTGAACATATATGGGTGAAGATACTTCATTCTCCTTGGAGACTAATAAAAGACATAAATGGTTTGACTCACAATAAGCTTTGTTTAAGCTAGACATAATGATGAGTGTTTTATTTTCCTCTTGTCTCTTTGGTCGGTTTTCTGGCTTTAATGGAGTCAGCATAATTTTTACTCCTTCCTTGATGAAGGAATAAGTATTCTTGTATCCATCATGGTAAGCTCGATGATCGTATTGCCAAGGGCGTCCTAACAACAAGTGACATGCGTTCATTGGAATAACATCACACCAGACTTCATCTTTATACTTACTTCATATAGAGAATTGAACACAACAGCGCTTTGTTACCTTAACTTCATTTCATTTTCTCAGCCATTGTAGCTTGTAAGGATGAGGATGTACTTCGGTTGGAAGTTTCAACTTTTCTACCATGTAGTTGGCAATAACATTTTCATAGCTTCCACTATCAATAATAACATTACAAACTTTCCCTTGGGATGTGCACCATGTATAGAATATGTTGTGACGAAGCCAACTTTCATCTTCAGTCATCATAGTAGTGATAAGGTTACGACGAACAACAAGAGCTTCTCCATGGTCAACAGGAACTTCATTCTATCTCTTCGTTGTTGAAATTCTCTAGCTCATTCTCTATTTTGTCATCATGTTCATCATAAATTGGTTCTAAATTTTCCCATTCCACAAAATCTTTTTCTTCTACTAAGGAAATAATTCTTCAATTCGGACAATCAGAAGCAATATGCCCAAATCTTTGACATTCGAAGCACTTTTTGTTGACATTAAAAGCACGAGTAGAAGTAGTCTCTTTAGCATTATTGCTTGCAGTTTTGGAAGAGTTTACCGTTGGAGGCGGAATGGTTACTGAACTCTGACTTTCATCGTTTGAGGTAGATTCTTGTTGTCTAGGTGAACTCATTGACCTTTTTCGTGATCGTTGTTTTTCAACCTTTAATACTAATATGATGATATCATTTAGGTTCCAATATGTTTGTAGTTGAACAACATCTGCAATTCCAACATTAAAACCCCCAAGATAACAAGCTACAGTTGTTTTTCAGGTTCATGGACATCGCACTTCATGTAAAGTTGTTCGAACTCCATTGTTTATTCTTCCACCAACATTGTTTTTTTGCCTCAAGTTATGAAATTTGATAAAAAATTTTTGTCGATAATGCTCAAGAAGGAACTTATGCTTGAGTTCTCGACGCATCTTATTCCATATTCTGATCTTGTTGCGACCTTCTCTTTCTCGTTGTCTTTTGAGATTTTTCCACCAAATAGAAACGTATTTCTTCAATTTAATTGCCACAAGCTTCACACGTTTTTTATCGGGAATATCTTTGAGCTCAAAAACTCTTTCTACTGTGTAAAGCCAGTCAAGGAAGTCATCAGGATGAAGTCTTCCTTCAAACTCAAGAATGTCGACTTTGATTCCCAAATCTCTAGCAGCAGCAGTTCTCAGGCGACGAATAGGTACTTTTTCATCAGATGACGAATTTTGATGTAACGAGTTGGTGTCATTCTCTTCACCACTAGAGCTGCTATTGTTAATTTGAGCATCACGTCTTGCGAGTTGCTTTTGTAATTCTTGAATTTGCTGACGTAGTTTTGCAATCTTAATCTCGTGATCATCTCTTTGACGATTTTAACGTCTTGGCGGCATTTTATTTTATGGTGATGATGTTCTGAACTTATGCAGCGAATAATAATCCTCCAGCTCTGATACCAAATTGACGTCGGGGTGTTGTAAAGGTACTTGGCGTTATGAAAGACACCAATCATGGCGAGGTTGTAAACCCCACTAAGGTGAATCACCAATCTTGGTAAGGTTGAAAACCCCACTAAGGTGAAAAATAGTCAAAATCTCACTTTGGTTGGCTAGGCCAAAGATACTAAAACCTCTTACTCTTTAAAAGAGCCTAGAGAAATAAGCACTCCTGCTTAAGAAAATATTATTTATTAACTCTCAACTCTAAATGTCTCATAACTAAGCCTAAGTGTCCTATTTATAGTATTATAGGCTCAAATCTTAATAAAACTCTACTCCTAGTTATCTAATAAAATTAGAATAATTAATAAGAGATTTAAATAAAATAGGTGTTATATTCCTAAATAGAACATGACTATCCTAATTAAATACTAATTCTTAAAAGTATTAAAATAAAAATAAGAAAAGAATCCTAATCTAAATAAAATAAAGAAAATAAATCCTAAATCAACTAAATTAGCAAAAACTAAATACAATCCTAGACGTTCCTGCGTCAGTATCCATAATAGCTTTGTTCATGGCTTTGCCTTTAAAAGGACAAAATTCACCTTCTACTGTATATATATGCTTTAAATGCTCCAAGTGTTACAATAAGACTGGAATGCCATGAAAGTCTCCCACATACACATTTGAATGAATGATGCATCCACATAAGTCAAGATTCTGTAGCAGCCAACTAATTCAGCAGTCTTAAAGTGATACAAGTTTAACCTTTTATATTGAAATCCCAAGTATAGTGGAGTAAAAGGAAAACTCATACCTTTAGTGATGTTGATTGCATAAAGAATAATTGAATTAGAGATTTTATCATCTGGACAACCTGAGAGGACATATCAAACCAACCACATAATCAACAAAGTCACTAACTCTTGAGCTTGATTTGGATACCTAAGAGGACTGCTCTCACCTTTGATATTGAACTTCTTATAAAAAAGTTCTACTTAGTTGGAGAAGTGCCCCACTATAAAAGCTTTAACTTGGTTCTTAAACAATTCTACAAAGAATTCCTTGACACTTTCCTTTTCCCTAGAAAATATGATGGAAGGAGAGTCGTCTCGTTCAATATAAGGAAGTTCTAAAAGAATGCACACATCTTCTTGAGAAAAAAAAAACTCTCCCCAAACACTAATCATAGTATGTGAAAGGTGCTCCATTTTGCAAGAATAATGCGCCATACTTCAATTATGATCTCCTTACAAATACGAAGTTTAATGGTGACTCTTACAACATCAAGGACTTCAGCATTGTTGAGAGCAATTATGTCAATGGAATTCTTAAAAAGTATCTTTACCCATTTGTCCCAACTTTGGACCCATAATAAATTGGATCCAAATTTAGTAACAGAAAGTGGGAATTCACCACGTTTAAATATGAACTTCAATATTGACGCTCTTGGGATGGAACACCTTTTATTTGGAGCGACTTCATTACAAATACGATCCCAATGATAGCTACTTGATGCACATGGATGCCTCTCCACTTGTTTTGCATGCATTGCTTCCCAGAAGCAATCCTCTTTTCCTTTCCTGATGACACTATCATCTCAATTTTCAGGCACAAGAGGTACTTTACAAATTCTCCCTACTTGCATTTTCTTAAAAAGTGAAGTTGCAGCAGTATTCTTCATTTTCTTCCTAAAACAACTTTACGAGACTCACCATAGTGAACTTTAGGGTAAAACAAGTCTTGACCATAAAATGATGAAAAAAAATTCCTACAAGCACGAATGACAAAGACAACTAGATAAGTATTCATATATTATCATTCTTACTTATGCACTATTATGTCCTCTAAATTATAGAAATATTCTATGTTTATTTATTTATTCTTTTCTTTGCCCCATGTTTATTTGTTTATTCCTATCTTTATACCAAACAAACAAATTAAATTATATATATATATATATATATATATATATATATATATATATATATATATATATAACTAAACATATAAAAAAAACTCCCTTTTTAAGAAAAACTTGTGGCAATAATAAAAAAAAATTCTTTTCCTTTCTTCCATATGAAAACAGCGTTACAACAAATAAAAAAATATATTGTTGAAAAGGGGACTTACTTATTTAAAGAAACCGTAAGGAAAAATCTTAAAGGTTAATTGTAAATTTTTACAAAACTATTTTCTCTTATTTGTAGATTTTGAGGAAGTATTTTCCTTGTAGGAATATAATAATTTAAATTTTCTTATTAAATCTTTTTCTACATTTCATTGCTTTTCCATATACATTTATACTTCGTTCTCCTATTTTGATCATTTCTTATTATCATACTTTTAAAAAAAAATTGTAGGGTGTTCAAGTATAAAATAAACCCACGTCTTACTTGTCCAACTAAGAAAAAATCACAGAATAGTTCTTTCTCTTACTCAAGTTCATCGTAAAAAATAAATAAATAAAATGCGATACTAAAAAAAATGATTTTAGTAAGATCATAGTTCTGTCCCCACTATGATGGCTCCATTGTTTCTTTTCTTATTCGAATATTTTGTTTGTCAAGTTGATGTAAAGCTGTTTGTATGATCATAAATGGGGATTGTCATGTTGTGATACTTGTCCATAGACCTGGCAATTATGAATATGACACGTTAATAGACACGAGAAGACACGGGTTAAATAAGTTTTGAGTTTAGTCTTAACGTATTTTGTGTGTAATCGTGTTTGACACGTTAAGACACGAAAATTTTTGTATCTTAACGTGTCAGACACGACAAACACGTTTAAACACGTTTACTTAATCGTGTTATCGTGTTTAAACGTGTATACGTGACACATTTATTAACTTATTAAAAATTAATAGTTAAAAACTATTTTAACCTTATATAAATAATTTTAAAAATTTATTTTAATAAGTTTTTTTTAATTTTATAAAGGGTATAATGTAATTATACATGCTCAACCCTAATTTTTAACTTTTGATGATTATTTGATGTTATTATTATTTTTGTTTTGTTATAATTATTTTTATAATTATAGATTTTAAATTTAAATAATAAAATTATATGTAATTGTAAATATTTTTATTTAATTGTGTTAAACGTGTTAACCGTGTTAAACGTGTTATTAATCGTGTCGTGTCGTATATTGACATGTTTAATAAACATGTTAATCGTGTCGTGTCGTGTTACACGTGTATTAAACGTATACGTGTCCGTATTTTAAATTTCAGACACAAATATTAAACGTGTCGTGTTCATATTTAGCTTTAACGTGTTTCGTGTCTAACACATTTACGACACATTAACACGAATTGCCAGGTCTACTTGTCCATCTCCTGAAATGATTATGTAATCCATAATATATTATCGGTTGTCTATTATTCTTCAAATTATTTATGGAGTTAAACGACTTCTATCAAAAAAGAAAACATTAAACAATCTGTTTGTATTTCATTCGAAATATGGATAATCATTTCTAGGGGAAATATCTCATCCTTTAAGCAGTTCCTGACCTTCTCTTCCTCTTCCCACATAAAATAAATCAATAGCTTTATTTGTATTCCTTTTTTTTGCACACACCAAGGTTTATTATTAATCACAATATTCTAATTACATATGAAATTTTTATTTTTCATAATAAAATTGTTATGTAGGGGGCAAAACTACACTAAATGTTTTAGTGACATTCCAAAAGCGGAAAAAACCTAGGAACGTTCCCAAATGCGTTACGCATAATGACATAATAAAAAAAATAAGAAATGTATAAATTTACAAGCTATGCTATATTCTTTATATATATAAAAGCGTTGCCTTACTTATTCTATGTACATCTTCTTGTTTTATACATAAAACTCTTCATAAGAACTTAATGTAAGAGCCAAAATGTAGATGCTTAGTTTTGACTAACTATTATTTTTTGAAGTATTGTGGTACAGAATAGAAAAAAGCGAGGAACAATTACTTCATATGGAAAATTGATAGTAACTCAGAACGAGTGGCAAGTTTCATAAGTTATCTTCACGTTTGAAATGTTCTAAAATGCTTGGTTTGGTGGCTTAAATATAGAGATAGTTAATAAGACTTATTCTTGAACTTTCATTGAAATACATGTATTTTACTTCTTTCTTTCTTCCAATAAAATGCACGTGATATACTATTAAATGTCACTACTCCACTACCCGAAACTTACACCCACTACTCAATTATATGGTCATTTTCTTCATATCCTATAAATCGTTGTTTAACGTGTTCTGTCATGACAAGCATGTTATTTCATGATTGAACTTCATATCCAATAAACATGCTCCTCCATGACAAGTATGTTCTCTCACAGTTGAACCTGTTTCTCCAACTGCTCTTAAGAAAGCAATTTTGTTCGATATGGATATGAGAATCTTGAAGGTTGACAGCAATAAGAAGGAATAATAAACTCAGCAAAAAGACCCTCTACAGCTCCTTCGGATTGCAAAGAGCCTAAAAAGCCTACATCTAAATTTGCTTTAGGGAAGGAACAAGAGGAAGCAACTCAAAAACCCAAGTTCAAACCTTTCACGGGGTTCGGCTACAATCTTGGATGGGATTCCTACTTCCACAGAATTAGATTAAGCTTCTTTGCCTAATGAGCAACCGTCATCTGCTGCGTTTGGGAAAGGTGGGGCTACCGAAGCAAAATCCATGTCAAAGACAAATATTAGTTCACAAGGATTTGTCTTACAATCGTATAGGAGCCAGCCTCAAAAAAAGGAAAAGAGCTCACAAGCGAGAATGCGGAAGCTGAAACTTTGGATACTAAGTACATGTTTGGCTTAACTTTTTTTTAGCTTATCTATCTCTTAAAAACAAAAGCCAGGCCAAACATGATTTTTTGAAAAGCTCTTAAAAAAAAGCAGCTTTTTTATTAAGAACAAAATTTTTAAAAAAAGAGCTTAAAAAAAACTCTAATGACGAGTTTTTTCTTCTCTTCTTTTAAAAATATAAGAGAATTTTTATTTTTGTTTAAAAAATATTCTCATTTATTAAAAATAATTACAATATTACCCTCTAAAAAAAATACCTTTCATGATAATTTTAACAAAAATTATAACTTATAAAAAAAACCTTATAAAAAGAAATTTACCAAACAACTTTAACTTAATTTTAAAAGTTATTATTTTTCATAAGAGCTTTATAATAGCTTTTAAGTTAGAAAAAAGTCAAGTCCAACAGACTCTTAACCGAAGTTTCAACCCTTCATTGGGAAGAAATACACATTGGTTGGGTGATATTGGCCTTACCCATCAAAATGGTTAATTAGTAATACTGAAAGAATTTTATTAATTTTTTTTCTTTCAAATTTTCTTTTCGTTGCTTAATCTTTGTATTACCATAAAACTTTTATAAATTAATATCTTGTATGAAAATTTATTAATTAATTGAGATATTATTTAATCGATAAATTAATAATTTATTAATTTATACATTAACTAATAAAAAATTAATTTATCCGAGTATTTTTATTTTTTTAAATATTGAACATACATATATTATATTTTGTGATTATATAAATATTATTTAATTATCGAATTACAAATTATTATTGTTTACATTTAACAAATTATTGAAAACTCATGAGAAATAACAAAAAAAATAAAATTAAAAACGATAATTTTATAGTAAAATCTATCTCGTGCAAAGGTAAATTTAAAATAACAATCACATTGTATAATTTTTTCTTATAATACAAAAACACTACACCAAAGCTAGATAAGGTCCAAAAAAAATCAATTTTGAAAAAAATAAAGAACATTAGAATCATAAAAAAATTATAAATTTATATATCTAATTAAATCTTTTTTTTAATATATTATCTTATAAATTTAATAAATTATTAATTTAATTGAAACCAACTAAAATTATTAATTTATTAAGTATTAATTTATAAAAATTTTAATGCCTCTATCTTAAACTCAAAAACCATTAAAATGTGAAGCATTTGCAAAATTTTAAATTTCTTTGTGCTGCCACGACCAACAAGGTAGTTTGAAACAGGTTCAGAAGTGGCAAATGAAGATCTATGGCTTGACTTTTTTTTTAACTTAAAAATTATTATAAGTACTTATAAAAATAATAAATTTTAAATTAGACTAAAATTGTTTGATAAATTTACATTTATATGATTTTTTTAATAAACTCTAATATTGGTTAAAATTACTATAAAAAGTAATTCTTTTTTTAAGAAGGTAATATTGAGATTATTTTTAATAAATCAAGACATTTTTTAAACAAAAATAAAAATTCTCCTATCTTTTTAAAAGAAAAAACTCTTCTCCGGAGCTAAGCTGAAAAGAAATTCTTTGGCAACTTTCAGCATTCAACAGCACTGGATAACAAGCTCTGCAGCAGAAATAACAGATACTATAATAAATGCTGGAGAATGCTAAAGAAGGAAAACGAAAAACAAAATTAAGAGTACGGCACAGAATTTGGTATATCATTGCATAAATAAACTAAAACTTACTGGAAACCTAACAGATCTTTGCATCCCACAACAACAATAATGAATGCAAACATGTCATCTCTATGAAAACAATAACGTATGCATTCCATGATATAACCAGGTTACACTAGTCCAAGCCACCGGCTATATTTAAATAATAATTTCCCACAATATTTTTTAAAAAGAAAGTATAATCGTAACCAGACAATAAGGTCAAAGGAGTAAGCTCCAAAGCGGCAACCATTAGAACTCATGTCATACTTTGAACTCAAAAGTTCTAGTCCTTGCTGATCTCTATTCAACTCCAAAAATACAAACCAATCACTCTTGTTATTGCAATGAGAAATGTTATATATATTACAAGTACGCTAATGCTCCTTTATAGTAGAAAATCATGAAAAATAGTCAATCTTCCTTGTGAACGTGTATAGGCCACCACACTTTGCATTGCGAGCCAAACTTACAACAATACCAGAAACCAGGCTTTGCAACCAAAAAGGAACACAAAACCACAACTTAATGCCACAATAAAATATCCAAGGGAAGGCCAAAAGAAATTCTAGTTAAACCAGATAAGAGGGATATAAAAATGAAACATATAGCATGAATTGCTCATAAATTAACAAATTGAGAAATATGGTACGAATATACAAGCTTACAACATATAAGTTGAAAGAGCTGTAAGGAAACACCAATGAATCATTGGACTATCGGATTCAAAACGTGTACACTACTATATTGAACACCACAAACAAAGCATTATAAAAATACCTTCAACTGAACTGCAAAGTTCCACACAAGCCATCAGAAAGCACACCATCTGAAAAGTAAGATGCAGTGTCAGATATATGGAAAAGACAAATAGAACAAAATTTAAATAAAGAACATCTCAAGTTGTCTTACCTAAAATCAAGCAATGTCCTACCAATTGGTCAGTCTATACAGCTGCCAGATGACTGAGTTTCATTCATGTGGCAGCATGGCGGAATTGACTTAGTGAATTGAAGCACTGCATTCGTGTCTCAAAATGTTAGCAGCAATTCCTTAAACCCATATGTATTGACAGCATTTTATACGGTAGGATGCTGCCGACTATAAAATTCAGTGAAATCTAGCCGAAAAAGGAGGAATTTCAAATCTATATGTTGCTGAACAGGCAACTGAGCTAAGAAACCCTCAAGCAATGATGTATACTCTGTAGCTAATGCATCTAGATCTTGTCCCATATTTTGAAGGAATTCACTAGCACGTTGTGTTAGGGCTTTCCTGCCTTCACTGATCCAAGACCCTGGCTCTGAAGATTTATCCTTTCTTTGCCTACTTGATTTGCTTTTGTCTCGAGAGTTTGAAGAGGATTCCACAGTTCTACCAAAAGTGAAAAGCAAGTGTTAGTGACGATATAAACAGAAAAATTGACTTAAGATATCTAAATACATACAAATAATATGATATTAGAACATACCTTGATTGCAACTCATGAATTCCTTCATATAACCGATCTGCATGGCTTCTAAATTGTAATATAAGGTCAAACAGGACAAAGAGTGACTTGTAAAGGGTTTGTGATCGTTCACCTAGGAGCGACTTTTCTACAATTGAATGGAGGTATTTCTCATGTGCTGCAAGTAGATCATCAAGATCTTTGGCTACTTCCATTTCATTGGAAAAATTGGACCATGACACCTCCAAGACTTCAAACATGATATAGTATTGCAAGTTTGTAACAAAATGATTCATCTCATCCCAAAGAACCTGGCACCGCCTCAAAGTTGAAAGCAATTGCAATTTTACTGCACGTTGCAGCTTTGTGAATGCATGAGAAGTAATACAATTGGGTTTCATTGTCTTCCAAGCACCAATGAGTGCATGCTCCACCCGTCTAAGCTTCCACAGAAAATTAAAAATTCTTAAATACCTGGTCATGACAGATTCAGTAAATACTGTATCTAGTGGAACCCTAGCATCATATTCCAATGAGAACACATCCCAGCCCCGATCACCAGTGTTATGTGGCATCATCCTAACCCTCAATCGATCTAGTATGTCAGGATCATCATACTGAGCATTAGATGACCGAATTGCACTTTCCAGTAATCCAGCTAGCTTGAAGGAACTAATAGTATTAGCAGGCTCAGAAAGCTCTGGTCCAACAATATCCATCAGGTACTGAACAAAATCACCCTGCCCAAGCAGCAAATATCGCTTGATCGCAAGACAGTGTTCTTTAAACTTATACCTTTTGTATATAACATCTAACAAATGCTTATCGATTCTCTTAGCAGCTTCCATGACTAGAGATTCAAGTGCATCAGTTTCTCCATATCCAAGCCCCCCTCTTCTAGTTGTAGTTCCAGCAGCAGCCGCAGCCTCTGTTGCGGCATCAGCCCAACCTCGGTCATCACAACAGACACGAAGAAAATTAATAGATTTCCCAGTCCTCAGAATACGTTGAGCAAGAGACTGTGAAATGAATGAAGGCAACATTCCAGCATGGAGCCGGTAACCTTCTCTCCAAAGCGATTCAGCTTTCACTGGTTGCCCCACAATAAAGAACTCAGCATAAATATCCTCCAATTCCCCTTCCAAAACCCAACTCCTCACCATTTCAAAAAGCGGAGAGCAAACCCTCCTAAGCAATCGCCTCATGAAGTCATGAACAAGTGGGTCACCATGCTGTGCATGCAAATGAATAGCACCAGCCATTGCCCCACCCCTCAAAACTTTACATTTATCAACCAAAACAGCCATTAACCTCATTTTCACCATTGGCTCAGCAAACCAAACTGACAATCTCCTCAAGGACAAATAATTCCCTGAACTTGCAGTCTCTGAAACCAATGGAACCGGATTCATTGACTGAGCCTCTAGCACAGCCAATAACTTATAATACTCCGATAACTCATCCTGCAACGCAGCACAAAATGCCTGTCCCACGGTCCCCACATCTTCAGCAGGAAAGCGATCCATACTCTCTGAAATATACCCTTTAACCTTCCTAAACAACCAACCTAATTCACAAAGCTTCCTAACAATAATTCGAGTAGCTCTAGGTACCTTAACTAAGTCGGATAAAGCATAACCATCTAAAGTACTATCAAATTTCACATACTTCCCATCAATCCCTTGGCAAGCATACAACACATCTCTAACCAAAACCTCCTCACTCACTTCATTCTCTTCCTTGACCAAATTTCTAAACTCCCGAAACGAAATTTCACGTAAATTTTCAGGGTCTTTAGATACCAACAAAACCCCATTTTTCCAACCCTTTTCTCTGTTATCTTTACCATTCAAAACCCTTAAATTATTTCCCATTTCATCATCATTTAAACCTAAATTAGGCAAGGAAAACGAAGAATCCATGCTGTTTTTCGCGGTTTTTCGATCTTCTGACACAATTTTAAGCAAGTAAAGAACTGCCCATTTGTTGTTAACGCTTCCCGGACCATTTTTGGAAGCAAATTTGGTGTAGAGATCAGCGAAGGTAAGGGCATCAGAGGAGTTACCTTGAGTGGCGAGACGGCGCTTGATGGATTCGGCGATGGCGTCAGCATCAGGGGAAATGGAAGGGGTTAGACGGCTGGAGAGTATGCGAAGAGCGTAACGAAGAGATTGGGAGAAATGTGGAGAGTTAAGGTTTGGGTTTTGAGAGTTTTGCTGAGAAAGTAAGCGACGGACTAGCTCAATCACTAGATCTGTGACTTTGCGTTGATCTTCTTCTTCCATTTCTGAAAGAGAAAGGGAAAGCAAGGTCTTTTTCCTTTTTTTTTTTTTTCCCTAAAAAGAAGGAGAGAGGGATTTTAAGAGTGAGATATTTGGTAAAGGGTTTTTGTTTGATTTTATATGGGCGGGCAAATGGAAAAAACACTTCTCTTCAATTTTAACTCTTTCTCTTTTTTCTATTAATATTTTAAAAGATTTATATTTAGATGGGTTTTGCAAGCCCATTGATTTCATAAAATGGGCCTTTTGGCAAGAACAAGTGTGCCCAATGGGCTTTTCCTTGACTGTTTCAATGTCCTTTGAGCAGACAGCATATCCTACAGTAGGTGATTTTCAACTCATTGATCAAATTATATATTTTTTTTTATAATTAAAAAAAAGAGGATTCAAATTTTATTCTTTAGGTAAAGAGATTATACATCAATTAATGAACTAAATGCTCAGATATCATTGATCAAACTATATTTATACTCTATAATGTCCAGTAATTTATCTATCTATATGTCTATATTTGTAGTATATATAAAAATATGGATATTGATATAATTTTATAGTGACAAAAATAGATATTATTGAAATATTAGATTCTATGTTAGTGCAATACTAGATACTTTTATAGCATTTTTTATAATTATGATTTGCAAAACCAATAACCTCAAAATATATTATTTTTATAATATTTTATCTATGTTTTAGTAACATCGAACATAACCTCACTACCTTTTATATATATTTAATAAGATAGGGTTATTGAAATGTTAACTACGAAGTTACTAAAATATCAGATAATTTTATAACTTTTTCTGATAATTTGGTCCGTAAAATTAAATAACCTGGTTAGTAACTGATATGAATACTCATGAATTTAGAGTTAATGAAGTATTAGATACTAAATTACTGAAATAGTATTATAGCTTTTGTAAAAACCTTTCTCAGCAAAATCAATAACCTCAAAATATATAATTATTTTCATAATTTCATGATTTTTTTTATAATATTAGACATAGTTTATGTTGTAAAACTAAGGAAGCATCAAAACAATTTGAGAAAATCTGAGACATAAAACACTGTTATGTTCTTTCGGAGTATTAAACTTGATGTAAAAGACTATAACGGCTATTTTCGGAATTTAACAAACTCTTATTTAGTTAACTTAAAAAATCATTTATTTAGTATAAATTATCATTGCTAATATCAATTCTAACAAATTTGTCACCAGTAAAATTTCCAAAATAAAAAAAAATAACTAACTTGTTAAATAACGCATATAATTACGTATACGGTAGGTGACACAAAACTAGTTTATTGACTAAAAAGGCACTATTTTTAATATATTTTTAAATTATCATTACAAATAATGTTTTTTTAACTCAAATTAATTATAAAGTTTATTTGATAAAAAAGAATTCTACCTTACATTAACTTGCTCTCTTTTATCAAGCATTTGATTTATTTAACACCTATTGAAATTGTAACAAAAAAAAATTGACATTCAATTTTCATAGTAGCATCAAAAGTAGCTTGCACTCAACTAGTGTAAGTAATTCCAATCATTTTAATTTCTTTAATTCCTCTCCTTACTCATGAAAGTTTTAGTGAACCTAAACAATATCTGGTGCACTGAAACAATTTGCAAGCATGTCTGTGGGTGTGGGTTATGTAGACACTAAAAATTATAATAAATTTTAATTAGTTAAAAAAATCATAAACAAAAGTCATAAACAAAAAAATAAATTAAAAATAAAAAAAAAGGAAAAAGGGGAGAGGGGTTCGACTGGCACCTGCACCCTGCCAGGCACCTCCCTCACCTTGTCAGATGGGAAAAATTCGCATCTAGTAGGGTAGTGAAGACACTACACTCGCCCAAAAAGCCAAATGTATAAAACCTCATTGTAGCAAAAGGGGATTGGGGGAGCCAAAAATCTGCAAACAAAAGAAATCCTAGTTTTCTAGCAGCCAAAAACCCACAATCCACGATCAAACTCAAAAAAAATAAAAAAATAAAAAATAAACAAAAAAAAAAGAGAGTAATAGGAAGCTTTAGGTGCCGCCGACTATAGGAATAGGATTTGGGTTTTGGGTGGCTCAAATTGAAGGTGAATGAGGCTTTTGTGCCGTCGGTGGTGGGGGATTTCTTTCTTAGAGTTTGGGTGAGAGGAAACCGGAGCCGGTAGGAGTTTTGGATAGAGAGAGAGGAAAAGTCAATCGTCGCCCAAGGGGGAGTCAGTCGACGGCTTTTTGAGGGAGATTTAGAGTGGCCATTGATTCGGGCAACGAGAGAGTGAGAGAGAGAGAGGTGCGCATCCAGGGGTTCTAGCGCCGTCGATGGGGAAAAAGAGAGCCAAATCTGGGTAGTCGACTGTAGAGAGAGAGAGAAAGATTGGAGCGACACCAGCGAAAAGGGGAGCTTGGGTCGTCGATCGACGGCAAGAGAGGGAAAGGTAGCTGACAACACTGTCGTTTAGGGAAATCCGGTTAAAGGGAAGGTGCAGCAAAGGCAAGAAAGAGGGTTGAGAATGCTATCGGTTGGGAAGAAAAAGGAGGAGTGAAGAGTAAAAAAAAAAAAAAAGAAGGAAAAAGAAAAGCCCCACTAAGCCCAACGGTGTCGTTTGTTGCTCTAAGGGTGCAGTTGGAACAAGTTGTTTGAAGCTTGGTGGGCCGGTGCTACAAGTTTGGGTGCCCTCTTGTAAGTTGTGTAACCCGGGCCAGTCCTAGCCCAAAGAGGTAAAGTCTTCCTCTTTATTGTTTGTGGACTAGTTGTGATTTAAGCCATTTAGGTCTAACCCATTTTTATTTGGTGAAAGATCTATTGTTTGATGATATAGTGTGAATTTAAATTACTCCAATACAATATTTTACAATTTTTAGGTGATATTTTAGGGTTAAGAAATTAAAACAAATAGAAGAATATAGAAATAATAAAGCATGAAAAAATAAAAAATATTTTAAAAAAATGTTTAGTTATACAAAGAACTTAAGCTTAGAAAAATATTTACTACAAATATAAAAACAAATAATAAAAATAAAATAATAATAATAATAATAATAATATTCCATGATATTAAATACAAAATTGTACCGATGATGGGATGATTGGTCGGGACGCGAGAAGTCGCAATCCTGGGCTAATTTTCTCTAGGTTCGGAATCCGAATTAAGGCTCCACTAGTATGATGGGAGGGCCTCGATTTTGAGATCCAGAAATTTTTATGAATAAAATTTAACTATACAAAAATCATTTAAAAAAATAATAAATAATAAATAATAAATAAATAATAATTGATAAAGATAAAAATAATAATGATAATTCAAATATATATAATAAATTTGTGAAATGTTAACATCCATGACATTAAATAAATAGACAAATAATAAAAACTATTAATAAGGAAAATCCAAAACAATAAATAATTTAAAAATTAAACATTAAATATCTAATGGTATAAATTATAGATTAATAAAATATTATGTAAAAGAAATAAGATAGAAAGTAGAAAGAAAAAAA
>NC_030854.1:28885055-28895254 GCF_000208745.1 Theobroma cacao
CTATAGGGTAGTGAGAATGTATTAGGATTATGGTTAGGATAGTAATTTTTAAAATTATTCGGGTAATTAAAAAGGTTAAGGTCTTTGATTTTTAATAAGGTTAGGGTTTGGGTATCTCAAAATTCACGGATACCTTACTCGTTGGCATAGTAGATTTATGCCACTTAGAGCATGTTTGGCTTGATTTTTTTTAACTTAAAAACTATTATAAAGCTCTTATAAAAAATAATAACTTTTAAAATTAAGTTAAAATTATTTGGTAAATTTATTTTTTATAAGCTATTTTTTATAGATAAGTTGTTGAGCAAAACAACTTATAAAAACTCTAATTTTAGTTAAAATTACCATAAAGGATATTTAATAAATAACTTTTTATTAATCACGAATTTCTTTGTTCAAAATAAAAAAATTAACTTTATTTTATCTATTTAAAATAAATTTTGAAAATATAAAAAGGATTTTTATATAACATAAGTTTATAATTAATAATAAATTATAAAAAAAGAGTTCAACAAATAATTTATAAGTAACACATAATTCATAAATAAATTTTTATTGAATAATAATAAATAAAAAAAATAAAGAGAAAAATTAAATCAAATAAAAAAAATGAGACATAAAAGAAAGCAGTGAGTCGACTACTAAAACCCTTAACCCTAACAATGGAGGAGAACCCATAAAAGATGAAAAGAAGTCTAGGATGGGAGTCATAATTTAGGAAAATCACATTTAGCTATTGATATCCTTACTAACAAAGTTCACTTTCATGAACAATATTATCTCAACAACCATAATCAACAAATATTATCTCAATTTTCATATAATTTATCTCAACAACCATTAACTTATTTAATTAATTATTTCAATCATAATCATCAAATATTATATACAACATAAAAAAGTTAAGAATAAATAAACACCACATAATTGTCATATCAAACAATAAACTGAGAAATATCAACTAATAAAGAGAGTTTTCAAAATCCAAAAAAATAAAAAATAAAATAAAAAACAAAATAAAAAGAAAAAAAAGAAATAATACATGAATGCAGTTTTGAATTTTGAATATTCATTTTTCTCAATTTTTGTAAGTACAAAAAAAAAATCTTAAAATGATGACTTGCAGAAAGGGAGAGAGGAGAGGGAGATCGATAGAGGGAGAAGGAGAGAGTATTTTTTGAGAGTGAGGATCTTTTAGGAAAAAAAAAACTCTCCTAATAAGCTAGCGTGTTTTTTTTTATAAAAAAAAAAGCCTCATAATTGGAGTTTTTTTTAAGTTCTTTTTTTTAGATTTTATTTTTAAAAAAAAAAGTTATTTTTTAATAGCTTTTTACAAAATCTTATTTGACCTAACTTCTGCTTTTAAGTAGTAGATAAGTTAAATATAAGCCAGGCCAATGGGTACTTAAACAACTAGCACCATTATGCTTTTCTTAACTGCGAGGTAATTTATTTATTTTTTTTATATTACTTTATACTACATATGCAGTGGGCCAAAACTTAAGCCCAACTCTATGTGACATTAAATTCTGCAATTAGAATTTAATATGCATATAAATTATAAATTACGAGTCTATATTCTTAATCCAAAAAACATGTTTGATAAGTGGTGAAAAACTTATATTTACATACAACTTTACATATTTAAAAATGATATAAGTTGAAATTTAATCATTCACTAAAACACACCATCAAATAATTATTGACAAGTTATATATATATATATAAATACTATATTAATATTATTAGATATATATATATATATATATATATAAATTACTATATTATATATATATAGTTTTGAAATTGATACTTCTATAAATACTATTGATACACTCTAAAAGAGTTAAAAAATGACTACTATTAATTTTTTTTGGTAATAAAGAAAATATCTTATTAGTTCCTAAAATGCAAAATATCGTCTAAAATCACATTATGTATGAATTTGGTTCAATTTTATATTAACTTTGTTCAATTATAAGCTGGTTGGTTAATTAGTTTATCTATCTAATTGAATATTTATATGAGATGAAAAAATTAAAAAATATAAATTTAAAATTTGAATTCCTTTTGAAAGATTTTGAAATAAATCATTCCAACTTAAAAAAAATCTGAAAATACTTGATGCAAAACGCGTGAAGTACAAAAGAAAAACACAGGCTTCAGAAGTTAGGGAAAACACCAAAGTGCCATTAATTACTGCCATTCAGAAATTTCAAAGCGAGACATTGATGCACCCATCCACATCTTCCTAATCAGCATCAGACCATTGCTGCAGGGCTGAAATCTTCCTGTACCCCAAACTTCAATGAAATTTCCACAGAAAATGCCGGTTAAGCTTTGAATATGACCCCATCTAATTCCTTGTTTGAAACCTTCTTATTCTTTATCTCACATGCTTATTGACTCATCAAACCAGATATTACGATGTGTTTCTCCTCTTTACCCTTCTAATGTTTCTTCCCTAATATGTATTTCAATAACAAAACTTGGGGACATAGATGTACTATGTGCTTAATAATTGAATTTAATGAACTTGGAATCTTTTATAGAAAAGAAAATGCATTAGTTTTTCAAGCATCTTCATATCACCCCCAATTTAAGACAGCCAGGTTGTTTGAATTTCAATTCAAGATCATTAAAGAATTGGTCATTTTGCTTACATATGGAAGTGGTCACGAAGAAATAAAATCTTGTATGCAATGAAAAGTATATGTCACCAGTAGCAGATAAGGAATTGGACAAGATTGCAAGGAGTGGGCAACCAACTGACCATCTCCTCATGCAAAAAAAATTAATTAAATTTTGATTAATACTAAACATATATAATGATAGCATATCAAAATCACCTAATTATCTTATAACTGCAATCTCTGATTAATTATTTGGCAATTATATATTTTTTCAAAGTGTGTGATTTATACAGTATTGTTTTCAACCACCATTTTTTAAACTCATTGTCTTTTTTTGGTCATTTATTGTCTGGTTATTTGGTTAAAAAAAAAAAAAGGGTCGTCCCACATTAGAAAAAAGAAAGTGGTCCAAAGTTGTGTGGTAAATAAAGGAGCCAAAGCCAACGTTCAGAGTTTTACATGGTTGGTGCAAAGAGGGCCACCATGGCAAGGAGCCCCAATCTTTTTTTCAAACAAAAGAAATGGAAGTCTTTTGAGTGCATAACTAAAAGCTCAAACAACTTTGTGGAGATGGTCAAAACCACCATTTACATTTGTGAGAATTCTTTTTACTCTGAGATGAATTTTAAAATTAATTTTTTTAAAAAAAGTAAAAGTTAATGACTTTTGTGACCAATCCCACTTTTTTTCTTTAAAAAAATATTAAAACTTCAACTTAAAGTTTAGGCATTGAAATGGGATTGATATATATATATATATATATATATATATATATATATATATATATATATATCCAATGCCTTTTATTTAGAAAAAAGGAAGTTGTATTATCATATTCATACATCTTCGTGGAAAGTTGAGAAAATATTGATTTCATGCTTAGTACATGACTTCATCATTACATTAACCACATTATCAAAGGAACGCTCCATTGACTTGAATTTAATATTAAAATGGTGAATAAGAATTTATACGATAAAAATTGATGATTTTTTTTCGTATAGCGTTATAAGATCAAAATATAATACTTAGATTCTTAGAATGCTTATGGTTAAGAGTGAATAAAATCAAATTAAATCAATTATTCATATTAGAATGCTTATGGTTAAGAGTGAATAAAATCAAATTAAATCAATTATTCATCTAAATTAAATATGAGTTGAGTAAAATAATTCGATCTAATTGATCTATTGATAAAAATTTAAATCGCTTTACACTTTGCTCTTTCAATCTTTCTTTAGCCTTTTACTCTTCCTTTTCTTCAAAACCTAAACCTAAATCATAAGCTTCTACGCTTGCACAGGTCCTTGTTTGTATCTAAGATTGCTTGCATGAATCTTCGTCATTCAATTTCAATGAGATTAAATTGGATATGATAGACACTAAAAAAGTTGAATTAGGTAATTGTAATTTTTCATTTTATTATTTTTTTAATTCTTATTTCTTAATTTTTTAATTTTTTTGTTTATGCATGTTAGAGGTGTTAAAAATAATTTTAATCTTTATTAATTTTAAAAATTACTATCATATAATTTTTATTAATTTAAAAAAATTGGGGAGCAACAATCGTGCTCCTTGAATTATTATTTTTAATTTTTACAAAAAATTATATAATAATAATAATTTTTTAAACTAATAAAAAAATATTTTTATATTTTTTGGTAATAGTAAATGTTTATTTTAAAAATTAATAAATTTATTTAAAAGTTTAATTAAAATTAAAAAAAAATGAGATATTTTACCCAATCTTTTAACAGAAAAAAACACGTATCAACCATTGCGATGCACATATAGTAAAAAACAGAAAAGAAAAAAAGATGTCACCAAGTTGGTGCCCACAAAAAGTAAACGTCAACGAGACAGTAAAAATGGAAAAGAAAGAGCTAATAGCTAAAAGTTAAAAAGAAAATAAAAATCGAATTTTCAAACGTTGCGTGCGCCTTGAGGTATCGGTCCACTGGGGCAGAGGAGAGGAGAGGAGAGGGGGAAGGGAACAAGAAGAAATCAGTGCTAAAGACGACATATACAGAAACCAAAATATTTTACTTCCAAAAAACCCAAAGAATAATAATAATAATAATAATAAAAGACCAATATTATCAAAATATACGACAGACGAGTTTGCATTTGCAAAGCAAAGCATGCCCACCATTTGATGCAAAACAAGTCTCCATTTTTTCCATGTGTGCGGTTTAAAACCCGTAAGTTTCGCTGCTCCTTTGGCACTGTCTTTTTTTTTTTTTGGTTTCAAAGATTTGAGCGCAACCCAGATTTTGTTTGTGGATTTCAATGATGTGTAAAGACACCAACCTTGGAAATCTCAACTGGGTATTTGATTTCTTTTTTCCCTTTGGGTTTGGTTTTGTTTTTTCTTTTGATTGTTAATGTTTGAAACTTGAAAATTAGGAGTTTTTGTTTTGTTTTGTTTCTGTTGTTTGTGTTTTAATTAATCCAAATGGGAAAGTCGGTTTTTGGACAAACTTAGTTTTGACATTGCATCGAAAAAGAGGAAACTTTGTTGGAATTTGGACATTGAGGGGTGGGAGAGGGGATTGTTTCCTTTCACTTTTCCCTCTCTCATTTTCCGGTTGCTTTATTAGAAGCTATAAAAAATTGGAGATTTTTAATTTTTTTGGTGGGTAAAATCCAACTTAAAAAATGGTGGATTTGTTTATAATTTGGGAGAAAATTTTTTTTTTATGCTGTTCTTGTCTCATGTTTTGGTTGCTTTTTGATGGTATTTGGCATAAATAATAAAGCTAGTTCTTTTCTTTCTTACTCAGCTTTATATTTGATTCAAATTGGCAGTATTTTCATTAAAAACCTCGGAATGTTGCCTGCTTTTTTAGATGATCATGTTCTTTGGAAAGGTAGTTTTTGGCGAAGCTGGGTTCTATTTGGTTCGTGATTCTTCCTTTTGCTTGCTCAAAGATTCAGCATTTTATGAGAGTGTTTGTGGAAGGAATTAGACATGAAAGCATGCCTGTTCTTGTTGTGCATGGCAATCTGAATTTTTTGATTGGTTGGAAAATAATCCCTTTTATATAAGCTTTTTCTTTCTTCTTGTTTTCCTGCTTGGCAATTATCACTGAAATGAAAACAGTTAATCTTAGTTTTGAAACATACTTCCCGACGTTAGAATTGTGTACCTTTCTCTTGGAAAGATGGAAATTTATTATTCCTTAGAAGAATGGTGCTTATAAACCTGCTTAATACTGTTTCATAGTTTATTGCTGTTTATATACTAGTTTCACTAATCACAAAGTGTATGGCAAAAAAATTTTTGTTTAAACTTTGATTTCCATCTATGTGAAATTTGAAGAACAAGAAATAAGAAGGAAGAAGGCTTCTTACATGAAAACTGAGATGTGATAAATGGGACGTTTATATGCAATCATGCCATGGAAATGATTGACATTATCAAGTTATTAGAGTAACTACCGTATATTAATTTATTACTAGTTTACTGCTATTTCTTTTGGTTTTAGAGATAGTCTCTTCTGAATCCTGATATTTGATTGTCCTGTTGGAATGTAGTAATGTTGTATCTTTTGTTTGCTGTTGCTAGATTTCTCTTTAAAATGGCTGAGTGCTTTTGGAAAAATTTTACCTGAGAAATATTTGGTTTTTATTGCAATATGATGAATGGAGTATTAGCGATTTGAGACTCTTCTTGAAACAGGACATATTTAACTGCTTAAATGAGAATCTGGTTTTAATCTTGTTTGATCTTGTTACCAAAAAAGCTACTATTGGTTGCCATAGTTCCCCTGACCTGCCAAAATTAATGTTTGTGGTGAGAACAAGTGTGTTGAGTTTCCTTCAAATAGTTCACATGTTTTGCCCTGCTTGTGTTATTTCTTCTGGATGTTCAACTGCATATTATTGTATAATTTGCTACATGTTTTGTTTAAAATATCTTCTTCTGATGACATCTAATATTTATCCTGTATTGCAGGTAAATAGAGTGTGAAGCCTTTCTAAAGTACATAAACTTAAAATAATTTAAGTAGTTCACTAGAGATATCACCAGATTTGGAGCAGCAATGGCTCCTGGAGGCAGTGCTTGCAAAGAAGTTGTTGAATCTCATCCCTCTGTAGCAGATTATGACATTGCTACTGCAAAATCCGAGAGTAATACTACAATGATGAAGAGTCCTGTTAGTTTGCTTGGAAAACATGGAATTCATTCAAACAATGGTGTTTATGAACTCCTTGAGTGTCCTGTATGCACAAATTTGATGTACCCACCAATTCACCAGGTTTGTTCACCTGTGTACACTATTCGGGCTCCTCCATAAAGAATATAGTTTGTAGTATTTTGTTTTTCACCCTTTTTTCATTGTTTTTACTATTACTGAATTTTCTAATTTACTTGGTTGTGAGGGCTATATGTGTGCCTTCATATGCTTGCATGGAACTAAGAAATGATATCTGTATGCTGGGGGGGGAAATGGTGGCGAAGAACTAGTTGTGGTGCGCTATTTAGTTAGATGTTTGGTTGTGCATCCTGTGAAATGTAGGGAATCAAACACAAGGCACTGAAGGGTTATGGACATATAGTTACAGGGAAAAAAGGGGTATTTGTTTCTATCCAAGAGGATATCTTATCATCTTGGAGCTTGGTTGCTGCAGTGGAGAGTTATCCTCAGGTGGGAAGATGGAAAAATAATTAATGTACTTGGAAAGCAATTTGAATGGGTGGAAATTTTGGTCAGACATAGGCTCATTTGGTGTTAAGGATAGTTTGGCTATAGTGTCCTTAAGTGATTAGGCTTTATGGGGATTTTTTACTATGGTATAGAGAATTTGTTCCTAGCCTCTTTCTATCAAAATTTGGAAAAATGATTCAGTTATGATTTCTATATGTTGTATCCAATATTTCTATTACAGTGCCCAAATGGACATACTCTGTGTTCTAACTGCAAGATTAGAGTGCACAACTGTTGCCCAACATGCTGCTATGATCTTGGAAATATAAGGTGTTTAGCTTTGGAGAAAGTTGCAGAATCCTTGGAACTCCCTTGTAAATACCAGAACCTAGGTTGCCATGATATCTTCCCCTATTACAGCAAGCTCAAGCATGAGCAACACTGTCGGTTTCGTCCCTACAATTGCCCCTATGCTGGGTCTGAGTGCTCTGTTACAGGTGACATCTCAACCCTTGTGGCACATCTCAAGGATGATCATAAGGTTGACATGCATGATGGATGTACCTTCAATCATCGATATGTCAAATCAAATCCACACGAAGTTGAAAATGCCACATGGATGCTTACTGTAAGTTCGTTTATGCTACAGTACATGACAGCTCAAGTGTTACCATGCTTCTCTGCTAGTTATTTGTGAATTGTGATAAAACATCATGGTCGCAAACTTTTGCTCATATTTTTCTTTTCTAGTTTTCAAAAGAAATTGAAAACCGTTTAAGTCACCTGAGTTCTTTATATTGCCAGGAGATTATGTGGTTTCTGTTCAGACTGTTCAAGTTATAGTTAGTGCCTGTTTTAAACTGCAAATCTCATGCTTCTGGAAGGATTCATTTGACAAGTTATCCATAATTATTTGCAACAAACTACTGCCATCTTTTTAAATAATTTATTGTAGATCTACTTTTAACTTTCTATACAAACTATCATAATGTTTTTATCTACTATTCCTCTGGTCAAATTAAATCTTGTCTTGATATGAAGCCCTAACCTACTTTTTGAACTCTGTCATCCTGTTCAGGTGTTTAATTGTTTTGGAAAACAGTTCTGCTTGCATTTTGAGGCATTCCAGTTTGGCATGGCACCTGTCTATATGGCCTTTTTACGTTTTATGGGTGATGATAATGAAGCAAAAAAGTTCAGTTATAGTTTGGAAGTTGGTGCCAATGGCCGTAGACTAATATGGCAGGGGATTCCCAGGAGCATCCGGGACAGTCATAGGAAAGTTCGTGACAGCCAGGATGGACTTATTATCCAAAGGAATCTGGCTCTATACTTTTCTGGTGGGGATAGGCAAGAGCTGAAGTTGAGGGTAACTGGCCGTATATGGAAAGAAGAATGAGATAGGATTCCATGGAGAATTAAGGTGATTTTGTACAGTTTCAAAAGGTTCTGAGTCTTATTGGGAAACAGATGAAGCTTTCATTTTTCTGATGGGGGCTTTCTTTTGTATTTACATGTTGTATTTTGACTGGGATCTCTGTCCTCAACAGTCCAATCTCTCTGTTGACCGCTGCCTTCTGCTGAATGTTTAGTGTAGGAAATGATGATTTATATGAGTCAACTTGGTTGCTCAAAGTTTAATGCAGCAACATGTATGAACTTTCCCTTTGAGTCCTTAAAAAGGTCTTTCGGCATCTTTTGGCTGTGATTGCCGTTAGCTTCCTGTATTAAACCACTTCCTCACTATTACAAAGTGCTATTTTGCTCATGTGTCCTGTTTATTGCCAAAAGTTTTCTGTTTTTCGTCCAAGATATAGCTTGATTGTTATTTGAAAATATTACGAGGAAACCACTGAAACTTTATTCTGAATGTTTCCGAATCAAAAGTACAATGTAGCTCGTTGATGATGCAAGCTTCAATACTGAAAAGAGTGAATGGGAATTATACATGCAAAGTAAAACTGACTTAATAATGTCAAAACATTACAGGACTAACATTAGTTCATCGACATGAATGTCAAATATTTTAAAACTTCGGCTAAACTTTGGAAGAGTGGAGAAGACGTGCTTATTCTTCCGGACAGACAGACACTGATAATCTGGTATCTAATGTGCTCTGTTTTCTGGTTCTGGTGATGTTTAGGACTTATAGCATGTACTTTTTTCAACAAATGATAGAACAATTATCACATTCCAAATTTCATGGTTTCCATTTTTGAATATCAAGCAGCTTATTTAATAATCTAAAACCCTTTGTTAATCATTAAGAAGTCATATTCCAACCAAGAAACCTTGGACTGTTGACATGGAAAGATTGAAATATGAAAGGTGACTTGCCATGCACAGTTCCATGTCTCCGTCCCATGTCGTTGCCAATTAGTAAAGATGGACGGTCCAGGTTTAGACTGGTATACCCAACAAATCCAAAAGGAAGATCATGATCATGCACCTCATGGGGTTTTTTCCTTGATAATTGCAATTTGGGAGAATGGAGAATTTGGACCAATGTTTATGATCAGGAATTCATTGCATGACTTTAATTTAGTTTCCTCACGAGATTGATCATGCAAATTTGCAAATCAAAGACCATTCGATTAGCATAAAAACGGAAAAGAATACATTAACAGAGAATAGAAAATATAAGTTTAGTTTAGAGACGTGCAGACGTGAATGCACGTAGAAGTAGGTGTGTTTAAACGGTTAAACTATGAGAGACCCGAGCTTCTCGGAAAACAGGGGAAACATGTGTGTCTGTTCTAATACAGAGCCATTACAGAGCATGGGGGAATAAACAGAAAAGAAAGAAAAAAAAAAAAGTTGAAACGACCTTCACTTTTCTGTTTCCTATAAAGTTCTGTATCTGTTTTTGCATTTTTCTCTGTTATCAACATTCCCCCCCCCCCCCCCCCCCCCC
>NC_030854.1:28895305-29067598 GCF_000208745.1 Theobroma cacao
CAGGTATTGTTTGTAATGCTTAATGCTGTCTTGTTTTTTTTTTATTCTGAAATAGTGGTACATTTGATTTTGCAATCAAATGGATCATACATGCATTGACAATTGATTATGATCATTGCTTGTATGTATATGTTGCTGCTATCTGTTCATTTTAACAAAATCCCAAGTAGCATTCCGTGTCTTATTGTTTTTATTAAATTTGAGACAAATTCCAAGGGGATGGTGATTGAACCTTGGCAATCACCCTCAGGCTCCTTAGACTATGACCATTAGGTCAACCCTGAAAAGCATATAATATAATATTGTTTCATTTTTTTTTCCCATGCAGGAAAAGATTTGATTTTGCATTGGATTGATAAAAGAGTCCTTTTCACTGCATGAAAATTGGAGGTTTCAACATCCTGAGCTATGTTCTGCTGCGGAGGTGCGGAGGAGGAACCCAACGGCCCACCTGCAAACCAATATACAGCCCCACCTAGAGGAGGAAACCAATTCGGTGGCGCTGGTAATTGTTTTTCCGTATCTCTTTAACTTTTGGAGCTTTATTTGTTCTGTTTTCCATTCTTCTTAGGCCTCTCAAGAGTCAAGAAAATGGTTTTCAAATCCTTATAATGGTATGTTTACAGGCAGTGGGAGAGGAGAGCCAAGGGCTTCCAATGTGGTTAAAAGTGGGGCTCCTCAGAAAGTCCTACCAATTGAAATTCCAGCTATGACATTGGATGAGTTAAATAGGATGACTGGTAACTTTGGCACAAAGGCTTTGATCGGAGAAGGTTCTTATGGCCGAGTTTTCTATGCAAAGTTAAGTAATGGTCAGGATGCAGCAATAAAGAAGCTGGATACTAGTTCTTCACAAGAACCAGATTCTGATTTTGGAGCACAGGTGAGAGTGAGACACATAAAACCCTTTTCTTTCCACTATTAAGGTGATCTGTGTAGAGTTTGATTATGATCCCATGTTATTGTTACCATGAATTTGCAGTTATCAGTGGTTTCAAGACTTAAACATGAACATTTTGTGGAGTTGATGGGGTATTGTTTGGAAGCAAATAACCGAATCTTGGTATATCAGTACGCGACAATGGGTTCTTTACATGATGTATTACATGGTATGCTCAGTTTCGTCATTCATCTTTTTGCTTTTCTTTTGTTGACAATATGAAATTTTGTTCATTTTCAGTATTTTTTCTTTATCAGGTAGGAAAGGTGTACAAGGAGCTGAACCAGGTCCAGTTCTCACCTGGAACCAAAGAGTAAAAGTTGCCTATGGTGCTGCAAAAGGTCTTGAATATTTGCATGAGAAAGTTCAGCCTTCAATAGTTCATCGTGATGTCAGATCAAGCAATGTTCTTCTTTTTGATGACTTCATGGCCAAAATTGCCGATTTCAACTTGACAAATCAATCTTCTGACACAGCTGCTCGACTGCATTCGACTAGAGTCTTGGGTACATTTGGGTACCATGCCCCAGAGTAAGTCTTGTACTCTAGCATTTTAATCCGTTTACAACTATAACGTGCCAAAGAAGCCAATTTATGGCCTAGTCTGCACCTATATATAAACTGATTTAAGTTATTAAAACTTTGCATGCCTGCAGATTATTTCATTGAAATGAAACCAAGACAGATTATCTTCTTGAGTGTTAGAGTTTAGGATACCTTCACTTTCATCTTTGATCCTCAGACAAATTACCACAAAGTTATAACTCTAAAGATTTATGAAATTTAGAATCACTTCTAGTCAGGAACAGATTTTTTATACTTACCTACAGTAGGCACCCATTTTGTGATTCTTATGCATTTGTGCATATACCATCCTTGGTTGCAACTCTTTTTCAATTTCAATTTCCAATGTTCCAAAACTAAGATACAAGTTGTTCCAGGAACCATGACATTGAAAATTTTCTGTATCTGCAGAAGTTGCTTTTATCATTTTCAAACAATGAAATTAGTGATATCGTACATGTAATTCTATCTAGTATCTGATTCATGTTATTGCCACAAGTAATGAAACAGATTCCTCGTAGTAAATTACAGTTGCCTGTTGTCTTGTACAAGGACCATTATTTTTCCCAGTAATCATTCTAATTTTCTTTCGTTTCTGGTTAGGTATGCTATGACAGGGCAGATAACACAGAAAAGTGATGTATACAGTTTCGGTGTTGTTCTTCTAGAGCTGTTGACAGGGAGAAAACCAGTAGACCATACAATGCCCAAAGGACAACAGAGTCTTGTTACTTGGGTGTGTTTCCTTTCCTATATGTATTTCCTGGCCCTTTAGATGTGCCTCTTGACTCATTTTTACATAACGCAGGCAACTCCAAGATTGAGTGAGGACAAGGTTAAGCAATGTGTGGATCCCAAGCTAAGCAATGACTACCCACCAAAGGCAATTGCCAAGGTTGTTGTCTCTTCTGCTACATTATTTTCCATATGACCAGCTGGTTTTTCACAGTGCAGTTGACTTTCCCTAGTAATGATTGACTTGCCTCTTAGTGGTATCATTTTTTTTTTTATATATTATTGTTTGGATATCTCAGCTAGCAGCAGTTGCGGCACTTTGTGTCCAGTATGAGGCAGACTTCCGGCCAAACATGACAATTGTTGTCAAAGCTATTCAGCCTCTTCTTAATGCAAAACCAGCAGGAGCAGAGTCTCAAGCATAGTATACATCTGACCTGAAAACCAGTAGTGAGGCTCATGTACTTGTAACTTTTTCCTCATGTTTTGTAGTCTCATTACACAATCAAGTCCATTTTCCAATCAATTCTATTCCCCCCAGAACCAGAAGGACCATTTCTTGGAGATTCAGTTTTCTCTCGTTAAATCTGCATTCTACCCTTGTATATGCTTGCTTTTGTTGTTACTTCTTGAATGCTCCTACTCCCGAGTGTTGAACCTGATAAGCCCAAGCTAATCATGGATTTTAAATTTCGTCACCCCACCTCATATTATAATAAGAACCCTAACAGATTTCTTTCTTTTTATATATAAAAATTTTCTTAAATCTCTTTACATGTTTCTTTCATTTATTTTCAACAATTTCTTTTTACCTTAACCATTATTTAATTTGAAAATAACTTTATTGATTAAAAAATTTGGATATAAAAACATGTTTGGATGTTTTAAATTTGAAATTGTTTCAAATTTCAACTAATTCCAGTTCAAATTATCCTAAATATTTTCATTTTAAACTTTAAATTACTTTGAGTTGGATTAACTCGGATATCGCATTATTTTACTTTTGAGTTATGTTCTATTTAAATTAAACGTAATTTGAATTAAAACTGTATTTTACTAGATTATCAAATTATAATCATTTTTGAAAAAAATTAATTCAAATTAATTAAAAAGGTCAAAGAAAATTAGCTGGGCCTAATTTATGGCCCTGGGAGTTGGATCCTTTTAGTGACTGCATATCGATTAGAGAACGGGCAAGCGCTGCCCCTTTTTTTGCTCCTGTCTTTTAAACTCGTGTTGTCTTTAAGCTCTTGACCCTTTTTTTTAATTATATAAAAAAGAAAAAAAAAACAAATACATAAGAATTTGACAAGTTCCATTATTATTGTTATAATTAGAAGCTTATTAATAGCATAAGGATTTAAGAAAATTTGGCAACTATGAAAAAATGGAGCTACTATGTTAATCTTCTAAATATTTTGTGCTAAATTGCTAATTCAATAATGATGTCATCTTTAAATAAAATGACAACATCCATGCCTCATCTAAACTAAAAAAATAAAAAAATGACAACACTTTCTCGACAAACAAACAACATTGCGTGTAATTTTTTTTTCTTTTTTTCATTATTATTTAGTTTTTTCTTTTATTGAAGAAAATGAATTTAAATATTATTTTTGATATCTAATTTGCAACCAAGCATGATACCTTGATATTCACACATTTTTTTTTCTTTTGAGAGAAAAAAACGAAGTGGTAGACAAAGGTTAAATTAACTTTTTGAGATCCCTAGCTTGCAAAATTTCAAAGTAGCCTATTATTTCGCCGACAATAACTAAATAAATAAATAAATATTAAATAAAGTAGGGACTGGGTCCATCGTTTGTTTGCGGAAATCCATCCCATCTGACAAGGACATACGTGGAAGATATTGATTCGGTATTAACATGTAAAAATGACTATGTACTGTCTGATTAGACTTTTTTTCCCCCTGATTTGAGACCCAAAAAGGCCCAACGGTTATCTCACCGGGGCACGTTAATTGTTTTAGCCCTCTCCAAACGGCGTAGCTTTGGACCTGTCTTCAAGTCTTCGGTCTTCAGGTTGGTGCACACCGTGTACGCAAACCCTGGCAGATGAGGTCATTTTTGTCATTTTAGAAAAGGACGATTAGCTTTTCTCTTTTTTTGTTGGGTTTAATGAACTTTTTACATGCGTGAAAAATAAAAACGGCCAATTTATGTCGTCATTATTTCACATTTCATCATATTTATTTATAAAGTAATTATTTTGTTCAGAAATTAGTTTTATGATGAAATATCTACATGAGATGACCATATGACCTATTAATTATTTGTGGTTAATTTTATTATATATAAAATTATTTATGTCATGTTATTGTTTTTTATGCTCAAGTGTCATTACTTTGTTTTTTTTCATGTGCTCACCATGGAAAATAAATGTACAAGTAAATATTTAATTGACAAATGTAACTCTTTTTTGTACCACCTAATTAATTGCAATAAACCACTTTAAACTCTAATAAGTCAAAGCTTATTTCCAATCACCTCAAAATACCAAATATGGTAGTAATTGATTTTATTTGTTTATTTGAAAAATAATTTTTATTTTATTCTACACTTTTTTTTGGTATTTTAATCTAATATTGAATCATTACCTACATTTTTTGGTAAAATTTATAACAAATAATAAAAAAACATAGTGTATTATTTTCTGTTTTTACCTCACAGAGTTAAAAAAAAAAATTGTAATGTAAACAGTCTGTTTCCATTTTAACCGTCCTTCCCCTTCCCCCATGCCCATGGCCAAACAAGCAGGCCCGAAATCCTTGCTTTCTGATTTTCTCTTACAAATATAAATATATATAAATAAAAAAAAAACGCAGCACCAAATCTGATCATCGTCATCAACCCCCCAAAGCCCACTCTATCAATTTTCTCTTCTCTCGTCGATCTTTCTCTGAAATTCAATCCGGTTTAGATCCCAGAAGAAAAACCAAACCACCCAATCATCATTTTAACGATCTTTGAATTACATTTTTTTTTGCGTTTTTGTCGAATCGGATTAAATCGGTTGTTCTTTTGGATCGGTAAAATAAAACGGAATTGAAGGGTAGGAATGGAAGGATTGGTAAATAATTATAAATCAAAGAGAGTTTGAAGAATCAAAGGATGCCAGGATTAGCGCAAAGAAATGAGCAATATAGTAATGCCTCATTTGGGTTTTGGTGTAAGCATAGCGATGATGTTAGCTACAATCAGCTCCAGAAGGTATTCGGTTTTCATTTTGTTCAATTTTTTGTGTATTTTTGTTGATTTTTTGGTGATTAATTATTTTAATTGAATTGGATTGGATCACTGTTTTGGATTGGGTTTGTCGTTTATTCGAATGGGTAGTTTTAGTTGGGATTGGATCTTAATTTATTGGAATTTAATTTTTTTTCTTTTATCAGATCCAGTTTACAGAATTTATAGTGTTGATTATGTGCCAATTTGGATTCTAGTATTGGATTTGTTGTTCAATGGCATCTGCCTTGCTTAGAGACGTTAGACATTAGTTGGCTAATCTTTTTGGGAGCTAAGGCACTGATGTTATAGTGCTATTCCTGGTTTTGAATCGGGTAATGGAAGAAATAAGAATTAGAAATTTGATAATTAACTTCGTTAATGTCGGTTCTTAATGATTTTTTTCACTCTTTGTTGAGCTCAATGTGGCTTTCAGCCATTTTCTATGGTCTTTTTATCTTTTGGGCTATCAGAAGTATGGGTAGGTGATTGAGGAATTGGGAATTCAAGGATTGGTGCTTGTCTGCCATTAGCAAATATGGATAGTGCTTGCCCAAGGGGGCACCAAATGGTTAGAATATGAAACTCCAACTAAGAGATCACAGGTTTGAGTCCTGGGGATGGGAAGAGACGGGGTGTATGAGATAGGTGAGAGCTAACATAGCATGTCTCCACTCTCCATATGTACCAGGAACGAGGGATACTGTTGATTATGCAAGTTAATAACTGACATGTTTTATAAATGCATGGTCTATTGATTTCGTTTGCATCTTTTTGATTAGTTACTAACAAAAAGCTATGTTTTTATGTTGTAGTTTTGGAGTGAGCTGTCATTCCAAGCTCGGCAGGAGCTCCTTAGAATTGATAAACAAACCCTCTTTGAGCAAGCTCGCAAGAACATGTACTGCTCCAGATGTAATGGGCTACTGCTTGAAGGTTTTTCGCAGATTGTCATGTATGGAAAATCCTTGCTGCAGGAGGGAATAGCTGCTAACCTTCATTACAACAGGTCAGGAGTCTCAAAAAACCAAAGTGATGGTGGATTGAGTATGACAAATGGGTCGCAAGATGAAATTCAAGATCCATCTGTCCATCCTTGGGGAGGTTTGACCACAACTCGTGATGGGTCACTTACTCTTCTTGACTGCTATTTGTGCTCAAAGTCACTCAAGGGACTCCAAAATGTTCGTGCTGATCAAATTGTTTTCTCTGCTTATGTTTTCCCTTTTCGTCTAGTTGTTGATGTTGCAATTGAATCAGGTGTTTGACAGTGCACGTGCAAGGGAACGGGAGCGTGAATTGCTTTATCCTGATGCTTGTGGTGGGGGAGGTCGGGGTTGGATAAGCCAAGGAATTGCTAGTTATGGCAGAGGACATGGAACAAGAGAAACATGTGCGCTGCACACTGCCAGGCTTTCTTGTGACACCTTGGTGGATTTCTGGTCAGCTCTTGGAGAAGAAACTCGGCAGTCTCTCTTAAGAATGAAGGAGGATGATTTTATTGAGAGGCTTATGTACAGGTGTGTTTGTAGCTCCTTTGTGGTTGAATATGTGTCATTTGTTGTATTGTTCAGCTGATGAAAAGTATGAAGTTTGATGGTTATTGATCAAACTTTGTTTGGAGTAAGAAGTAGGAGGCTAGTGGTGGGAGTGTTAGTACTATGAAGAGGACAAAAGTTTTGTTTGATGGTATCAAAGACATGGAAGTTTCATTTGTGTGCCTTTAAAAGCTTTAGTCTGTGTTCTTCTCCTAGTTGAAAACTGACTAGCTCTGTGAAGTAAATTTAGCTGTCGTGTATCTGATTTCCTAGCTATGAGAGTGTATGTGTTTTAGATGGATAATTATTAAAATAAAACTTGTGATGAGCCATGAAGTGAGGAAATGAAACTCCATTTTTCAGATTGGAGAAAAGATATTATTCAATTTACTATTCAAGATGCTTGAAAATGTTAACATACAAGGTACTGAGTTTTTTTCTTTTTGTCGGTTGACTTAGCCGTGGCATTAACTTCAGGAAAGCAGTCTCTTCTTCATCTTTCCATGAGTTGGTTCTTTCATACAGTGATGTAACTTTAGAGCCTTATTTTGAATACATTTTGGTCATCCATGAGAATCCCGCTTCAATTTACAGAGTTTAGTAATTAGAAGATATAATACTAGTACTCCTAGAAGCATGTGTTGAACTAGAATTTGGGATTTATTCTTTCTTTCTGGCTTTCAAGCATGACATGAAACCATTAAGGAACAGAAAGTCCAACCTTGTAAGAATCATCCATTCCTAGCAGCTTTGAAGGCATAAATTAGTAAGAAACCTGCAATAACTGAGTGCTGCTTCCTTTGGAGGGAGAGTAAACCCTAAAAAATGACATCTCTAAATGATCTTTAATCAAGATATTAAGTAGTGGATAATGAGAATGACTGATGTTGGCCAAGACTTTTCTATATTGAAGGAGATCAGAATTTTAGAGAATCAAAACAATATGATCTTAGAACCTGGACTTATAAACAGTTAATGAGTACTATTTATCTCTGTCTCTGTACCTCTCTTGAAAGTTAATTTTTTTTTTCTTCTTTCCCTTGAATAGTCAACTGTAGGCTGTCCAGTTCTAGTGATCAAAGGAAAAAGCAAGAGAAAAGATCTGATTAAGTTGACGTTACTCTTTTCCTTGTTACCATAAATCCCAAACAGCACCCTGCTACAAGAGATTGTGAGTAGACAGGGAAATTGTATTTTAACGGAAGGTATCTCAAATATGTGTGCTTTGTTTCAATGTTTGTAGTTGAAAGTTATTCTTATGGAAGATGGACTAGGGGGTAAGTTGGAATCTGAGGTCCCTGAAATTATGGGTAGTGAAAGATGCGTACACTGTTTGCATCAGTGTTGTTCCAGGGAACAACAGGCCTGTAAATTTATTTTCTTGTTTACTCAACCATGTGGACTTTCTTTAATGGATTGCTTTCCCTATATGATTGCTGTCATGCTTATTATCCTTGTTACTTTTTCAATTCTGTAAATCTTCATGGTTGTGGTGGAGTCAAATGTTGCTAACTAAGAAATTACACTTTTATGAGATAAAGTAGGTAAAGTTTCTGACTGATGAGTATCATCACTGGTGTTTGTAGGATAGAACTATAAGCATTAGAGTAAAAAATTAAACAAGCACTGATAACGAAATTTTCATATAAAAACAAGATGTAGATGTTGAAAGGTGTTTTTGTAGAGAAGTGCATATGAATTGAGGCTGTATAAAGGGTGGGATGGGGGGATATGCTTAAAGAGATATTGATAGAGTAAAATTTGTAGCCTCCTTCAGTATGAAAAAAATTAACATGAGATGATTTCTTTTGAGCAATGAAAATGAGACATTAAATGGACTGGAATGGTTGCAAAAGTTTTGCATCTGCCTTGACAACTTCTGCTTATCTGTCTTTACGACATGCCTGTAGACTTCTGCTCTCTATTGTTTGTATAGATCTCACATTTGCATCTCTGTCACAGGTTTGACAGCAAGAGATTTTGCAGAGATTGCAGAAGAAATGTTATCCGTGAGTTCAAGGAGCTGAAAGAGCTAAAACGTATGCGTAGAGAACCTCGATGCACTAGTTGGTTTTGTGTTGCAGATACAGCCTTTTTATATGAGGTGCTTCATCCATATATTTAACCATATGTTCATATGTTCATGGCTGTCGTTATGATACTATCATATGTTCATCTTTTGATCTACTTGTTCATAAAGAATGGATGAAATTAGCATTTTGACTGCTTTAGTCATAATTTGTTGAACTTGTTGTGAGAATTTTCAAAATATATATGACTTGCAACATTTTTCTTTACTACTTGCCCAGGTATCTGATGACACAGTCCAAGCTGATTGGCGCCAAACTTTTGCGGACACTGTTGGAACTTACCACCACTTTGAATGGGCAGTTGGAACTGGGGAAGGAAAATCAGATATTATGGAATTTGAAAATGTTGGCATGAATGGAAGTGTTCAAGTCAATGGCCTGGATCTTGGTAGCTTGAGTGCGTGTTATATCACCCTGAGGGCCTGGAAATTGGATGGCCGCTGCTCTGAGCTTTCTGTAAAAGGCCATGCATTAAAGGGCCAACAATGTGTGCATTGCAGGCTTGTAGTTGGAGATGGTTATGTTACAATCACAAGGGGGGAAAGTATCAGAAGGTTTTTTGAGCATGCTGAAGAGGCTGAGGAAGAGGAGGTAGTTCAAACTTTGTGAGGCTTATAAATGAAGTTGTTTGGATAATAGTGATGTTGAACTTTTAGCTCATCTTTTCAGGATGATGATTCCATGGACAAGGATGGAAATGAGCTCGATGGAGAATGCTCCCGTCCCCAAAAACATGCGAAGAGTCCTGAACTTGCTCGAGAGTTTCTTCTTGATGCAGCAACTGTTATTTTTAAAGAACAGGTATCTTCAAATCTTTTCAACCTTTTTGTGCTTTATAGTCTTGCAACATGCCTGCCTTTTTTTTCGCTTATTTACTCAAAAAAAAAAATTCATCTGTGGGATTCTATTATTTCCGTTCAATAATTAAAACCGTTGTGTGTGTAGAAGAATGTGATCAGTAGGGAGGTAGCAAAAAACAGTTGTATATTAATGACTTGATGTGCTAATTAGCAGCAGGTGAGTTATAAGTGTAGAAAATTTCATTATTTTTGACAGAATCTCTGTTTATATGAAAATGGTTTTTGTTGTTTAATGTTGTGCTTTAGAGAAGCAGGACTAACAATTAATGAAAATTTGTCTTGGGTTAAACTTTGAGAAGAATTGACCGTATGTTCTGAACTTGATAACCAGGAAACACCCATATGAGTGATACATAAAGATGGGAAGATTATAATAACTTTGAAAAAGATTGCCATCGGATGTTCATAATACTGTAGCTACTTAGCTGGGGGTACGAAAAAGTAATTGGTTTTCTGTGTAAGCAATGATACATGACCTAGTAATGGGGAAAAATATTTCCTGAGACAAGTATGAGGCCAACCTTGCTAACTTCCATCCTGTTAAGTATCTGTTTGGAAGCAAATGTACACCTGTCAAACAAATTCCGTGGAGGTGCTTAACCTCATTTCCTTAACTCAGATTCATGTTAATACAGAGGCAGTAGCGCATTTTGTACTGGCTAAAATGAAGATGTTTTCGGGCAGTAATCTATAAAGAACACCAGTGGTTGCCTGGTGGCAAAGAGTGAGTTAATCCAAGTTTCAGAGTGAAATGCTGGAAGAAAAGATATGGGACCTATAATTTAAGTGAGGTCATCTGCAATCAAGGCTAATGAGTTCAAATTTAAGGCTACATATTCTAGTCCTTTGTTTTGATATAGATGATTGGTATTATATCTGGAAAAATTCAAAGAAAAGGTTTTCTTATATATGTGATTAACTGAGTCTTAAAAGATTTTAAATAATTGAATCACAAGAGTTACAATGAGTTAGATTTGAGTACTTCTAGAACTTGGACTTTGTTTTAGTGCTTCTTGTGGTTGTGGCACAGCAAACATACAAGTCAATCTGTTTCAGTTGTTTGTGTTCTCCTTATTGCTAAAACATACTATTTATCCATTTTGAATTCAGGTTGAAAAGGCTTTTAGGGAAGGAACAGCACGCCAGAACGCACACAGTATCTTTGTTTGTCTTGCACTAAAGCTGCTGGAAGAACGCGTTCATGTTGCATGCAAGGAAATTATTACATTGGAAAAACAGGTCTGAATAATTGGTGATACTTCAGGATAGGTTTTCCTTTCTGCTTTTAGATAATTATTGGAGGTTTTTCTGTATTTTTTGATAAATATTTTTAACACTACATGATTTCTACAGATGAAGCTACTTGAAGAAGAAGAGAAGGAAAAGCGTGAAGAAGAAGAACGCAAGGAGAGGAAAAGAACAAAAGAACGAGAGAAAAAACTCAGGAGAAAGGAGAGACTGAAAGGAAAAGAAAGGGAGAAAGAAAAACAATGTGCTGAGTCAAGTATTACTCCTGTTGCTCCTGACGTCTCGAAGGAAGAATCTTCACCAAGCATTGAGGTTGAAGAAAATATCGCTATTAGTTGCAGAGACTCTGTGAGTGACACAGGTGATATTATTGTCTCTAGACCTGGTTCTCCAGACATTGAAGAACAGTTTTTAGATGGGCATTCCACTTCAAGTTTGCAAAATCACTCTTTTGATAGTCCTGATGCAGAAGGTCCCAAAGAAAAAGATGGGAATGGCTCTTTTACAATGGAGCAATCAAAATTTTCTCGTCGGAGATTGAAATTTCGCAAGGATGGTCCTTTTGATCCATCCCCAAAATGGTCTGATCGGCGCCGGTTTGCTGCTGTTTCAGAAAGTGCTCCTGTTAATAGATCCGAGCCAAGATATCAGATTGAAAACTTTGAGGCTCCTTCCAGGAGCATCAACGGATTAAATAGGCAATTAAGGATAAGCAGTGCAAAGCCCAATGGTCGGAATTGTGGTGTTAAGTATACTGAGAAGTTTCAGTGTTCCAACGGCCGGGTTGACAGGTATGACTTCTACTCTTGCAGCTGCAGCCAACACAATGAATACAGAGCCAAGATTGAGCCACTTGTTTCTGCAACTAGAGTAGGTCGAGAGCCCAAATCTGTGAGCAAGTCAGAATCTGCAGTGGATATGTCCAAGCAAGTCTATCGTGGTAACAAGTATAATCGACAAGATTACATGCGTGAAGATTGTGGGAAGCTGAAAAATAAAATTATTGCTGGAACCAATCCTTCCGGTCGAGATTCACTTCATTCCAAGAAAGTTTGGGAGCCCACAGAAGCACAGAAAAAGTACCCCCGGAGCAACTCTGATACAGATATTACTTTGAGGTCATCTACTTACAGTGAAGGAGCTGGACCTGATAATAACTTTGTTAAGTCATCAGGTGAAACGTGCTCTAGTGAAGCAAGTGTAAATTTGGGTGAAATTGATCATGAGCATAGCAAAGCTAACAAATCAAGGAACTCCAGCATTGCAATGGATGAGGACTGTCATGTGGAACAACAGGATCAATGCTCTTCGCTGAATGCTGCGTATGAGGAAGTTGGAATTTGTTCCAATAGAAATCCTACCTTGAATGGAATTTCTCATTCTATGATGAGTAGCACTTCTAATTCTGATAACTGCTCTTCATGCCTTAGTGAAGGAGATAGCAATACCTCCTCTTCAAATCATGGAAACTTGGAATCTTCATCAACATCAGATTCTGAAGATGCCAGCCAACAATCAGATGGGAGAGATACTTCAGTCTGCCATCAAAATGGCTTCTCCGAAGTTCAGGTGAAAGGAATGGATAAAAAACAGGATGTCAATGGAGGGGTTGCTCTGGGGAGCCAGGCATTGTTTGGAAATACACCAGATGGTAGAGGGAACAAAGTTCCTGGAAATCCACTGACAAAAACTGCTGAAAATTCTGACAATGGAAAACCCACTGCTGTTATGGGTTCTCAACATCAAGGCATGTTTACATCAGTGCATAACCAACATATACAATTTCCAGTGTATCAGGCTCCTTCAACCATGGGTTACTACCATCAGAATCCTGTTTCTTGGCCAGCTAGTCCAGCTAATGGATTAATGCCCTTTCCTCCAAATCCCTATCTTTATGCTGGCCCTCTTGGCTATGGTTTAAACGGGAACTCACGTTTATGCATGCCATATGGCACTCTGCAGCATTTAGCAACCCCCCTGTTTAATCCTGGTCCTGTTCCGGTTTATCAGCCAGTTTCAAAGGTCAATGGCTTGTATTCAGAGGAGCAAACTCAGATTCCCAAGCCTGGAACAACAAAAGAAGCTTTCACTGAAGTTAACACAGAGAGGGTTGTTCCTGGCAGGCTGCATCCAACAGAACAAGCAGCAAATGGAGAAGGAAGGCAAAATGATGTCTCTGCCAAATTGCACACAGATAACACTAGCTTTTCCTTGTTCCATTTTGGTGGGCCTGTGGCACTTTCAACAGGATGCAAATCTAATCCTGTCCCTTTGAAAGATGAGATTGTGGGAGAGCTTTCTTCTCAATTTTCAGTAGATCATGTTGAAAATGGTCATGCTTGCAATAAAAAAGAGACTACTATTGAAGAGTACAATTTGTTTGCAGCGAGTAACGGCATAAGGTTTCCGTTCTTCTAATATAGTAGTTAGATATGGGTGACTGTTTGCCAATTTAGTCCCTACCTTCTTGCTCAGTGATATTGAAGTTTGAGAGTACTTTGTAATTCGGTATACAATAATCTTACTGTGAAAGAAAATCCAATTTTAGCTTATAGTTTCTTTAGTAGATTGTTACCAATTTGTCTCATTGTTTTATTTAATGTAGAGAAAGATAAAGTTGGGAGAGTGCCATATAATGTTTGAGGGCTTTTCTGTATGAGGTCAGTTTTTTTGAGTAATGAAGCTTTGCTGGTATGAGATTTTGTTTTCTTGGATTTTCTTCGGATTTGTGGCCATTTCAATTTCGGTTCTTGAAAGATTCTGATTTATCTTAAACATGGTTTGCTTGAGATGAGTATTAGCATCCATAAATCCTTTGTTTATATTGACTTGTTGAGCAAGGAGCAATTGGACTTGCATGTCCCAAGTGACTTTGAGTTTGATTTGTTGCTGACAGGAAGATCTTCCTCCTTGTAAGGAATAACATTCCTTTCCATTCTTCCTAGAAGAAAAGTTTATTAAACAACAGATCTGGTAATCAGAATGTAGTTGCTTGTCTGCGGAACACTATAATCTATATTTTCTGATCTTTTCCCAAAGGAAGATATGTTCACCTCTTAACCTTGAGCAGCAAGGAATATTGCCATGATGGAAGCTTGCAAAATGGTAGGGTTTGTCATTTTGTTTGTCTTCAAGTAGGATATAGATTCTAGAAGCCAAGTAATTGATTTATTCAGGATTAGAAAAGAGCGCAAAGGATGACCTTTCAGACAATGGAATTGAAATTTCTTTTGCTGAATTATCTTCATCAAAGATTCATATGCTGACAAAAACGTGAAAGGGGCAAGGAAAGACTTAATAGTAGTCATAAAATCGAAACCTATGTGGCCAAATAAGCAAAAAGTAGCTGTGGTACTAGCACTTTATTATTGGGATCCTCAATTCTTTAACACAATTAGGATACCTCAAAACAATTCAAGCCCGAGCTAAGTACGAATCTAAACTTCATTGTTTGCCTTAATAAACTTCAAAACAGCCAGATAAAATCCAGGCTCATCTTCAAATTCAGTCATCTCAAAGGAATGGTCAGCTGCAACTCTCTGTAAAGTCGTTTTATCGGGCAAGTTTGCAACTATAACGTCAGGGAACTGTTTCCCTTGCTGCTGTAGCACTGCTCTACCTTGGGGATGGCTAATTACCAGTCTTGCACCTGTACAAGTAACAGTCACAATCTCACTTTGTAAAGAGGGCAACAGACTAGACATGGCTAACAACTTTTCATTCTAATACATGCAAACTCTACTAAGCCCTTTTTCATTTTCTTGTTCCCTCCCCTTGTTGAGTATCTACTAAGCTCTTTCAATAGGTAAAGATATACTATTTGGCAGAGACAGCAATAGCAACATACAGTCTGTGATACATGCATTCCTTGCCAGTAGTCAAAAGTAAAATGAAATAAAACATAGGATCGACTTAAATTTTACCAAATATCCAGCAGGATTACCTGGTGAACAACGTTTTGCCAGCAATGTGAAAATCTGGTCAAGTTTGAACGGCAAAGCAGGCAGAAAATAGAGAAATACAACGTCCAGTGGTGACCATTTCTCTGGCACACCTATCAATTCTCCTTGCCAACACTTAACCTCATCATATTTTTCTTTAATTCCGGCTAAGATAAGAATAGAATCATGGACTACAAGCAACAATTGGCTCGGTGATGATTCAACCAAATGATCCACAAATCCTTCAGAACCAATTGAGACTAGTACTCTAGAAGTCTCCTCAATCTCCCCCGCAGATGTAATGCGGTCAATATTTTGCCTAACTTGTTCAGAATTTAAATAATCTGAATCAAGAAACGACCAATCTTTTTCATAAAAATCTTCAATATTGATAACTGAAACTGCCCCCTCATTTGAAGCGTTTGCAGTTCCAGCTAATGACTGATGACTGCATAGTGACTTACATGAAAAGTTGGATTGAAATGAAAGACAAGGAGGAGAGGCATGGCATATATCATGACGGGAACTGTCACTGTTAATATGTCGAGGCTGTGATTGAAGTCTAGGAAGGGACAGGCGAGGAGGAGAGGGATGGAGGAAAGAGCAAGGTAATAGGAGTGATCTCATTGAAGCTAAATAGTGTATTCAATTATGGAGAAAATTTTGGTTCAAGATGAGCAAATACAAACAACTTGGCGATATTTGACAGAGATAAATTAAGAAAAAGCTTAACACCCTTAAAGTTAACGAGTTTGGCTGTTCACTCTATTATTATGCATCTTCAGTATATCTTCATAAGACCAAACATTCCCTTCCATACTACCCTCCTGCCATCAAGAACTGTGCAATGTCAATACTTTAAAATGAACAAAAGAATGGGAAAGAACAATTTCCATTGGCAATGGCAACTGGCAGGCCATGAATACACCAAAAAGCCCAAGCCATCTCTAATATACACAACAAGATCGTAAAAAGCTAAGCGAATGGGTAATTCTAACGTTCTTCTCAAATTTAATATAATCTACTTTACAAGCTGAGAAAAGGAACAAAAAAAAAAAAAAGCCACAAAGAAGAATATATACCCATAATTCAGCTGAAACAATGGATACCCATAACTTACACCAAGAATAGAAAATCTATGGAAGTCTCACAGCTGTGATAGAAAATTTCATTTGCTGAGAACCCAATTGGTAAAAGGATTACGGTTTTAAAGTTTTGTAATATTTGCTAATAATTATTAGTTCATATAATTGGAAGACAAGAATGGAAGGAAGGAAAAACAAAAGAAGAAAAGGAGCAAACAAAATTGCAACAAGATAAAAAAAAAAAAAGGATAAAATGGAGAAATAGAAGCTAACCTCGACTCCCCTTGAGCGCAGCAGCTGGCTGTGGGCAGTACCAGCAGGTTTAGAAATGAGAAAAATAAGGATGGAAAGCCCATTAAGTTTTGGGCTTGCCAATTGAATACAATGATGATATTGACCCTTTCTCATTCGTTTCAACTTGTTTTCTTGACCCAAAGAAGAAAAAGAAAAAGAAAAAAACAAAGGAAGAGAAAAGAAAATAATTCATTGGCTATTTTGATTTTTGACACATTGATCACTCTCAATAAGAACAAAATAATTCATTTTTTTTTATCAGCTGAGTTGATTTCCATATTATGAACACTCAAAATAGTGATAATTAAGTAAAATTTCGAATGGTTTGTTATTTTCATGAAATATGTATATTGAGATTAATGTATTGAAATATAATTTTTTTTTTATTTCCTTAGAAACACAATGTCAAAAACTACATTCATTTTCCAAAAGTTAAATATATCCTACTCCGAACTCGGATTCTCTTGGCTAAAGTCATGCAGTTCCTAATTTATACATCTCAATGCATTGGACTGAACAGTTTGGTGTCATGTTCACCAAGTTAGCCGATGACAGCATAGTATTTTGGTCTGGGAAAATGAAGGTCAAGGCTGAGTGCTGGGGAGTCTGTTGAGAACAGAGTGCTCTGGCTTGTGCTCACATTCGAAATCAAGGTGAACGAAGGCTCGTTCAACTTCAGGGAGTTCTTCAATCTTTATCTGCAATGATTCTCCAATAGCATGTGCCTCTTTCAATGGCAAGTCCTCAGGCAGTTCAATATCAACCTGATTTTGTAAAGGGAGAACCAACAGAATCAAATCTAGTAAATTAAGCTGGACATTTTGCTTAGATATCGTTCAGGTTTCTTTTCTTGGCACATATTGAAAATGTTTTTAAGAAATGAACCTGTTCAGTGCTAAGAACTACAAAATGACATACATATGTTTGCACATGTAATAAATAAGGCAAAACTCAATTCAAGGCTGTCTGTCAAACTAAGGAGATGGAACCGGATGCAATATCATGATGAACTGATGTCTTTGACGAGATATATATGAAGCAAGATCTGTAAACATTTGCTATAAACCAACCTCAACAAAGAATAAGACACCAAAAGTATAGGCTCGAACAGTATCGACTCTTTTGATTAGAGGATGGTGCCTCAGGACGAGGTATGTAAGTTTCTGCAAAACTTCAGGAGGAGCCGATTGTCCAACCAACGAAACTACATGAACAGAAGTTCAGAAAATAAATGGTGGCATAAAATCACCTGAATTAAATAAGAATGTCAAGGAACAAGCTAAAGTTCTTATGTCTGGATTCCAGGACATTAGATGCTGATACATACAAGAAGGCATTCTTTTTTCTACTTAACAAACCCTCACCTCAACCAGAAAAGATGAGAACAGATGTTCTTATGTTGAAAATGAGGACAACTGTCCATTAATGGAAAGAAAAACTTATAAGAATAAAACTAGAGGTTTCTGGTAATCTGAATTATATCTAATCAAATATCAATGAGCAGCAATAAACTACGGATCCTTTTTTCTTTTTCTGAGAATTTAAGCTACTGATCTTTGCTAATAATAAATTGATGTACTATCATGGATAGTGAGTTACTATCAAGAATGTTATACTTCAAGGAATGTTCAAAATTTTATATAGGGATCAATGTTCTATCTGTTACTTCTAAATACTCGAAGATTAGTAGCTATTCTATTGTGCATTTGTGTCTGTATCTGTGAAAGAAAGAGAAAGAGAACCAGAAACCCACCTGCATTTTCCAGTACAGTTCCAGACCAATTTGTTATAGTATAGAGGGCAAGGATGATAGCACCAACAGGGTCAATCCACCAGTAAAACTTATCACCAAGAACAGCAGCAATCAAACCGACTAGATTTGTTACCACATCAAAATAATGATCCTGTCAATCATCATTATACAAAGGAGTAAACCATCAGAACCTACCAGAGACGTTATAAAATATCATGCTAATCATTGGCATTAACCTTTGCATAGGCACGGACAATTTTGCTCCCTGAGCTTCTACAGTAAAACCATAGGACAAGTTTGAGTGCAGTAGCTGTCAGCATAATTGAATATAGCCAGATCAGTTGCAGTGAAGTCATTTTATCAGACGGTTTGTCTTTGATCAATTGTTCTATAGCTTCAACCAGCACCTGGAAGCCTGTACATGATAGTTGGAAGGAGGCTATGCAGTCATTGTTAGGGCATTCTTTCTCCCTCTAATATTTTAATAAAATTTGTATCCTTCAAAATGTAGAAGCTCATTAGAAATTCAGCATAAGATCAAGATATCAGATGTTGAGTTCCGGTCAGGCTCAAGGCATTCACTTGCAGGTAATAGTAGGGTGTCTTTGTTCTTGGATTTGGTCCATGAACATAAAAAGTTCAAAAATATTATCTTATTTTTTTCAACTGAAGATTAGTAAAGCAACTACATAAAATTTTTGGTAAACTTTACGGTACTAACTAGATTAGTAGAATAAGTGAGTGAATTTGATTCTCCAGAAAGCATTTCAATTTTGTTTGCTTAAATCATGTTCAGGGAAGATATAGTCATAAATTTATGGGGGAAACCTCAACAATTAACCCGGTTAATGTACATGTGATGAAGGATAAAGCAAAAGAACATACCAAGGGTGGCCATGACAGCAGCAAAGATGATAATGCCTACTGGCTGCATCCTTAGTTTTCCAATAGGATACTTGTAGATGTTTATGCTTTTCATTGACAGATTTGTAAACCATAGTATACCGCCTGCTAAAAGATCTAGCAAAGAATCTAGCGTCGATGCAGCGATTGCTAGGGATCCACTCTTGACTGTTGCATATATCTGCAGGTGCATGGTATACATTCACTTCAATTGCTTTCTTGTTAAGGAAAAACACACGTAAAAATTAGTTGCTAAGGCTGTGGAAGGCCTAAAATGAAATAGCCTAACTGGATAATAAAATAATCCACACATAACCTTTTGTCTCAAGTTTGTTGCCAGAATTGTCATATTGCTTATAAATATAACAAAACAGAATACTCTGCTATACTAAGTGACCCTATTCTATATAAATGTTAAGATATAAGCAGACCGAAACTATTAAATGAATAAGCATGTTTTGCAGGCAGACCCTAAGTTATTTGAAATCTTAAGCCAAATCCAGAAAACCTCACTGGTTGCATGATAACTCTATGATATAGAGTTATTTGGGCTTAATTTTGATAATAATTTGGCTAGTTTTTGTAGTAATGTATAGAAATTAATAGGTTTTATTTAATTATTTTAAATTAATTATTTTATATGAGTCAATCTAATCTTAGTTAATTTTATATTTAATTTGGTGTTAATGTAGTTAACATAAGATTTATATGTGCTTTTGTAGGTGTTTGAAAGAAGAATTTCAATGGAAGAAGGAGAGCAAGTTTGAGGTGCAGACTTTCAATATACATGTTTTAGTATTTTGGCCATAACTTTCTCTACAAAGCTCCAAATGAAGCGATTCTTGAACCATTGGAAAGCTGAGAGAAATATCTACAACTTTTATGTTTACCACTTCATCCAATTCGGCTTATAGGATGGTCAAAATCTTTTTGAAGTTGACGCACTGCAGCAGTCTTAGAGTAATTACGATTTCTGTTAATTAATTTGGTAAAACTGCGACTTACATAGTTTGATAAGGAAATCTCAGCTAAAATTGACTTCTTTTTTCAATCAACTTAATCTAACTTCAAAGCCTATAAAAATAACCTTTCGGAGAATTTAAAGGGGAGGAAAAAACACCAGATTAATAGCTGAGAGTCAAACTACAGAGTTATTGGAGGAATTTGAAGAATTCAAGGAGATTTGGAGATCAAGAATTCATTCCTTGGTTTTTTCTATCTTTTTGTTATTTTTTTATTCTATTGGTTTTAATGTTTAAATTTTATTTAATGATGATATATAACTTGATAGGGAACTAAATTTTTAATTTAAGATTATAATTGAACTCAATATGTAATATGAATTATTTATCTCTCTTTTACTTATGTTTGATAGATTTAAGTTTATTTTATTTTATTCTTAATGCTTTTAATTGCTTGATCATCAATTAGATTGAATTGAAAACTTAAGTTAAACTTTGACGAAGGAAATTTAGGTAAATCTTGAATAAAATAGCGTATAATTGAATACAGTTAGTTGATTAGGTAGTTTGATTTGCATATAGGGTAGACATACATTTATAAGCCATACGCAGTCAAAATTAGAGCACAAACTTAATGAATATTTCTTTAATTTAATTTGCATAAACATATAGTAAATTAATTGGGAGATATATTTTTATAAGAAACTCCGATAGAGACTTGTAAATAATTAAAAATTCTAAATTAGCAACTTAATTCACTAAATTGAGTTAAGAGAGAGAGAGACAATATTCAGATAAAATATTGAGAGATATCATAATCTTTAGGTTTGGTAGTCATTTACATTTAATAAAGTAAATTTACTAATAGATTTTAGATTAAGTTTTAATTTTCGTTATTAGTTTATTAATTTAAATTGTTTAGATAAAAGTAAGATGTGTTAATTTTAGTAGTTTACTATAAGGATTAATTCAATTTTCTATGGAATCGACACTCTACTCATATCTATATTAACTTTGCGATACGTACACTTGCGTGAGTAAAAAATTCAACATTGCACATTTAGTTTCCAAAATTCTATGAGAAATATGGGAAAGGTGGATCACCTTAAAAGCAAGCAAAAAACCATTTGCCCAGTTAGAAAAGTTAATTGCTCTCTCATGTTGGGCTTGTTCTTCATGACCTTGTGCTTCATCTATGACATGGGGTAATTCTAGGGAATCAACTTCCTCAAAAGATCTCAATGTAGCAAATTGTTTTTCATAGTATTCTTTTTCACCTGACAGAAAAAGTAAAATAAATGAATAAGGATCAGCAGAGAGAAACATAAAAAGGAAAGGGGATAATTTGTTCTCTAAAAGCTTGAGTTTAAGTCTTTAAGATTTAGATTACATGGAAGTGTAAAGAAATTTTCAAAATCATTTCCTTAGTTTTGCAATACTATACTTCATTTAAATCAAAACAGTGAGAAGAAAATAGAAGACAAATATCACCCAAATATCAGTCATGTGTACCACCACCAACTGAAGTTCCAGCAAAAATATTCTTCGGATTTATATTCCTAGGTAATTTGCCAGTAAAAGATTAATCCACATTGATCCAGTGACACTAGCAAATGAGCAGAAATTCCCTATAACCCATTGTTTTTCTTCTGCAAATTCAAAACTCTGGGTCCTAAACCTCCACTTCTAATGGCTACGGTCACAAAAAAAAGCTGCATTTGTCTCTGTAATACTAAAAGCAATAACAAGCCTTTACATGCTAAATGCAAAGAAGTTTCAGAGAGTAAAAAAAGTTTCCAACGAGGAGAAGGAACTCAAGACTCCAACTCATGCTATATATGTCCCTATGCAAACAAGTCTTTGCTATTGCATCAAACAAGACGTCAGTCGTTTACTAATCAGTAACTTATTACAGAGTAAAGAAACTCGTAAATTGCATCAAACAAGACTTTCTTTTGACATATTGATCATTTAGCAAGATAGTTTAATCATTGGCTAGGGTTTTATTCTGGACTAAGATCAAAATTCCTTGTTATTCTTCAATCGTATTCTTCTACACAGAGTGCCCTCTTAATAAAGTTTTATCATACTAATGAGCTGCCTTAACTGAACCTGGAATGATAACAATCACTTAATAGCTGAAAATGTGTCTGCAGTTACTGACCATACAAACAGAAAGCTTGTATAAAACTTCTAGCTCAACAAAAAATCCTTCTTCTCCAGCGCTGGAAATGTATCATTGCAAATTTGCAATTCATATTTTACTAAGAATAATTACTATATAGCCTCCACAAGACATTCTCATTGCCGTCGGCATTAATCGAGTATGAGTTGCTATCAAGCAGTATTAAAAGAAAAATATAAGAGAAAATGCATAGAGTTTTACTCATATTCTTCAACAAGTAATATCACATATGAGAACTAGAAAAGAATTGGGGGTAATAGAAAGAGAGTTGGTTACCTTCAATCAAGCCAGTGGTTTTAGAAAGGTCCATATGAAAAGGGGTCTCAGGATCAAGCCCAGACCGAACTCTATCAGGCAATTTGGAGAAGAATTCACACTTCAAAGCATCAACTGAGTAAAAATATTCTGTTTGCCCATTCTGGATTAGCTTTTCTCCTTCACTTGACAACAATGGAGTTCTCACATTGTTCAAATCACCACCTTCCATTCCTTTTACGAAAAGATAACTAAGAAGTTAACCAAAAAGAAAAAAGGCCCACCAATCTAATATGCTTAGCAACAAACCTCACACCAAAATTTGAAGAAGATTGAACCCCATATACCAATCCATTCTAAATCGAAAGGAAGAAGCAAAACAAGTTTCCAGGGGACACAAAAAGACCACCGGATAACAGCAAGAAACAACATACACTGAAATGGAGGACAAATTAATGATTCTGAGCAAATCAGACTCACCTCGTAAACAACTTTTTCAGAACAATTCACATGTCTGAGACTTTAAACAACGACCCCATTAAACTCAAATTGCTAGAAAGAAGAACAAAAATCCAAAAAATAAAAAACCATGCAGTTTGATAGACTCCCTTGAACAACTGCTAGATGTTTATTAGCAAGTTCTGAAAACCTCTCATATACTTAAATCTCCACCTGCCCTTTGAACATACTTGCTACGTGTCCTCTTCTGTTTTTTGGTAAATTAGAAGCAGATATTTTGGGCTAATATGATAGAAGAAGTTGGTCGTTTTCGGACATGTCTGAGTGATCATATCTCAATTTTCAACAGCTGTTGGCTTCCCGCCACCATTCTCAGATTTTAAGAGGCACAGCATGTTTGAACGTTGTCCCTTTGCTAAGTGACAAATGTTCACTTCGGTGTTCGAGTATGGTATGATATCAATAATTAATGTGACGGTTCACGTACTACCTTGACAAAATTAGATACTGTCCAAGTTATCATAACTGCAATTGGATTTCTAAGTTGTTTTACTTATTGGATGAGTTTCTTATATAACAAACGGTAATACCTTTTCTTTTATAATTTGTTATGATTCATTTTACTTGTACAATATTTGAGTTCAAGATCTCAAACTAAACTGACTCTCTAATGAATCTCTGACGCTTGCAATATGCAGATCAAGACGAGTATATACATATATAGAAAAATCCCATTCTTGCTCAATCAAAAGAAGGTAATATGGCAAAATAAATAAAATAATGAATCAAAATCAAGAAGTTAGAATTATGGCCCATTTATTGGTGATGAGGTATGGTGCAATGCTGTATATATATATATATATCCATTTTTCAATGTTGAGTTCATAAAGTCTTTATTCATTTCATGTGATTTATTAATGTCTCTTGTCTCTCTTAATAATTTTTTATTAGAATTGAGAGGTTATTTGCCAAATGAAGTGGCCACCTTGATTAGATTCGTTGTATTTGTCAGGAAAGATCATCTTTCATGTGACTTTTGTCACTCATTTCCCAGAAGCTGAAGCTTTTGCCTCTTTAATGGCAGCCAATGCTGCCGCCTTATTAACTTCTCTTCCATTGGTGGCCAATGCTGTGTTTTTGGTAAATTATCATGATTTCTACGTCATCCAAGTTAGCCCACTATTAAACCCAAACCAGCCAATTTTTAATGGGCAGATTCAGCAAGTGAAAAAAGCAGTACGGTCAAAGCCCAACTTTAGACCCAGAATCACAGCAACTTGTCCACTTTCGAATCTTTTTTGACTGCCAACGAACCTCAGATCGGAAGTTTTCAGTTTCCTTCTCAAACGAACTTTCCCGAGAAAACGTTTTCTTTCACTTTCTAGTCCAAATGGCGACACCCCAATTCCTATCATCGTTTAAATACTCCGACAGCCTAACAGTGGTAGCCATCTCCTTCTGCACAGCCGTAGTCTGCGAAGCCATATCCTGGCTCTTAATCTACCGAACCAACTCTTACAAATCCCTCAAATCCTCAATCGACAAAGCAGCCAAGAAACTCGAAACCATGAAGACCGACCAAAACCCAAACAAGTTATCCAACAAAAAATCCAAAACCAAGAAAATCGACCGTGTCGAAACCAGCCTTAAAGAATCCAGCCGTGACCTTTCCCTATTCAAGTTCAAATCTGGGGCTGTCGTGGCCCTAGTTTTGATCGTCGTTTTTGGGTTCTTGAATTCGCTTTTCGAAGGGAAAGTTGTGGCCAAATTGCCCTTTAAGCCGATTGGCATTGTGATGAAGATGAGTCATAGAGGCTTACAAGGGGAAGATTCGACGGATTGTTCGATGGTGTTTCTGTATTTCTTGTGTTCGATTAGCATAAGGACTAATTTGCAAAAGTTTTTGGGATTTTCGCCGCCGCGAGGAGCTGCTGGTGCTGGGTTGTTCCCAATGCCTGACCCCAAGACTAATTGATTCAGTTTTAGTTGATCTTTGGGGGGAATTTAAGGAACTGGGTATGTGATTTTTTGGGTGTTTTTAAAATTAATTTTAGCTACTATTTCTCTAATGAGATTCATGTTTTAGTTAATGGGCATTTGGAGTTTTGGATTTTTATGTGATAATTAATGACAATAACTGGGTTTTATATTTGAATTTTTTCATCTGCATCTGATTGTATGTTAATTTTAATGATGAGTAAGTTGCCAGTGTTTGAATTCTAGATGGGATTAAATGATTTTATGTGCAAGAGGTAGAGCCATAATTATATGATTAAACTTTTTTAACTATGAGAACCTTTAGGCTCTGTTATACCTATATTGGAATAATCCGTGCTTGATTGTCATCTTTCTGTAATCTGTTGAGACTGTTTTAGTGAAAAGTTAGTTGTGAATGTTCATTCTGTTTCTGATAGATACTTTCACGGATCAAATGTCGGCACAATGGTTTATACGTTTCGTAGAATTTATACAATCTATGAACTGGTTGTCAATTATATGCTAATCTTAACTCTGAAAGTGGTAAGGCATAAATATTTTAGAGATAAAGTGCCCTCCAACCGTCATGTTTGCGTATTCTGGGATATTTGTGGAAACTTATATTAGATCCACCATATATCCTTGCTTAGAGATTGGTACTTAAGCTTTGAAAATGTTGTTCTTTTTCCTTGTTCTCCTTGTGTGGAAATGTACTAATGAAGTAAATCTCACTGTATTCTTTGTTTGTTTTATCTTTCTATCTTGGGATTTTTTGGGAAGCTTGAAGGAAGATGAGCTTTATTATTTGTAGAACTCACTGTTACAAGTTTCAACTTAGGAAGGGATCATACTGTAAAGTGGCATTTCTGAGTAAAAAATACTTATGAACAGAGTCATGGAACTTTGAAAATAAGGTTTAGATTTGGCATGCGTAAAACTGTGAAATAAGCTGTTTGGCTTTTAACTGTGTTTGGGATAGTCTACACTCTTGCTAGTGTTGCATAATGGATATATATTGGCATGTTTGTCCTTTAAGTTCATTTTGTACTCTGGAATTGGATGCAATGGATTCAACTAGGTTTTCTATATTAAATGGAAGTAGATGATTTAGCAGCTTCTGTCTTCTCCTCATCTTGTACTCAGGATTGTAAGGCATGCAATGTCATGTGATTTAAAGTCAGGATTTAGGAGTGCCTTGAATTATGTTTGTGCATATGGGTGGGGTGGGTAACTCTAACCTTATCTGCGTACAGATTTCCATTTGGTGTATGAGAAATTGGGAAGCTGTTGGCCACTAAATTTTCCTAGTTATAAACTGAGTACCCTTTCCCTTGCACCCTCAGTTTCTCCTGGATTCACTCTTCAGCCTATCTGGATTATTTAAGTTGAGAAAGATATCCCTTGTTTCTATAATCAAACATGTTATAAGGTTAATTGGTTGTTTCTTTTTGTTATATGATTTCTCCCCCTGGTTAAGAGGCTTTCATGGGTGGCATTTGGAACCAGTCTGTTCATCAAAGTAGAATTTTTCTGCTGGAAGGTGGTATTTAAGTTTCATGAAATTTTTAGAATCAAAGTTAAGTTAAGACCATTGTAGCTTCTTCATTCGACTTGGATTATCAGGAACAAGCTGCCATTTTCTCGTATAGTCTTAACTTCATATCTCCTAAAACTAATTAAAGCGAATAACTGATTGAAACTTTGAATGTATGATTTCTCCCTAGTTTTAACAAATTGGTGGGAGCAGAGCAGCATGTCAAACCATTTTTGGTCATCAAATCCATATAATACAAGCCCCTTTCTTACAAATTTTATTACATTTGACCAAAACAAAAGTCAACCGTAGTCTCAAAAGTTCATTTTCATTATTATTGTTGCGTCAAAACTTAGAACTGAATTATCTTAATCTCAGTTGGAAAGAACAGAAAAAATGTAGGTAGGAAGCTCTGAAAGACATGTTGGATCCGCACCGCACGTGCAACCTTGGTGGACCCCATGAGTTAATGAACATCGACGGTTACACATAGTCCCCCAGGCCAATTATCAAAGTACGTATTTTCCTAAGCTGGCTCCCAGACAAGACTTTATTTATTGCGTTGTTTTGGAATGTTCTAAGCAGGAGGGGCGTTTTAATTTGGTTTATGGCAAATGATTCTCTCTTCTTCACTACGGATGGATTAATTTTCAATTTCAAAATTCAAATTAAAACAAAAAAATAATTATTGTGTTTATGTAAATTTCTATTTATCTAATATATTTTTATTTTTATTTTTATATGACACGATTATAACACGTAATATAAATTTTCTAACATAATTAGTGACCAAGAAACGGGATATATAAATCACTCTTAAAAATTGTGAATCTCTTATCTTGATTCGAATATTTTAATAAGTTTTACTTATTCATTAAATTTAAATTGCTTATAAGCAAACCAATGAAGTAATGATCTATACATGGTTTGAGTGTATGAAAATTTTGGGTAATTGATTATTTTTCCCCATTTATTTTTGGGTATAAGTCAGTTGTTTCAAGCATTATGAAAAGAGCTAACCCTTGGTTGCTCGTATATAGAATTCAAGACAGAGATAAACCCACTTTTCATGCGGATGGATTAAGCTGTAAACCAGAAATGAAGCGAAGCCTCATTTCGAATGCTGTCTGATGGAAATGGAACGCACATGCCTGTTATCAAAGTCATGTAAAACAGAGTGGTGTCTCTGACTTGAATCAAACCAAGGTTTATCTTACATCAATCATCAGCCTCACGTGTCTCCTCACTTCTCAACTTCATGCAACTCGCAACAATCCTCATACTTAAGCTCATATATATAGATGATGATGATCTCTTTTTTAGAAATTAATTAATTTAGTTAATAATTTAAAAATTTATATTTGACACGTTGTGAGTGTATAAATTTTATATATTAATAAGTGAAATATTATCATTTCGTGAATAAATAAATTTAAAAGTTAAAAATTTTAAAAATGTTTATTTTAATTTTTTAAACTTTTATTTTTATATATTTAGGAGATGATATTTTATAATTAAATAATAATGTATAAATACTGTACATTACATATATATATATATATACACTTAATGTACATCAAATACAAATCCAATGTCTGATTCCAAAACAACGTGTATAAGTAGCTCTCCCCTAGTTTGCTTTGTTGACAGCAGCCACCTCTCTTTTTCTCAAGTAATCTGACTTAATTTCTTCTTCCTTTACCATGCAGGCCAAGGCTGACTCCGCGGAGAGCTCCAATTCAATCGCTCAATCCATTCCTTGCTTACCAGCACCACTAGTACCGTTGAGTGAAACCCAAGAAACTTGTCCATTCGTATGCTACCGCTGCTCGAAGAGGTTCCCTTCCACGCATGCCTTGGGAGGTCACCAGAATGCGCACAAGAAGGAAAGAAATGAGGAGCGCAGTCTCTATGTCGAACAACGCCTCGCGTTGATGAGGCAGCCTCCCATCACTCTTCCATCGCTGACGCCTCTCACGGTTGTCCCATCTGCTCAAATTTTTGGCCATTTGGCAAAACCGGCAGTGATTAACTCAGTGCCGGCTAGCCATGGTTCTATGTTGCTGCAGCCCCTGGCTTCTGGCTTTATCCTTGATCGCCTGAAAGCGCCAGTTTTCATGCCTGCTGGGTTCCACTTCGGTCCAGCAAGGACTGAAGTCAAGGGTGGAGAGGTTTCATATAAGGCTTCTCATCATGAATCCGATAATTATCATCCTTATAAGAAGCCTGTCGATAAGGAATCAATGGCCAGGAAGCTGTATCTCTATGAAGAAAATGATTTTTGGGCAAAAGCTGAAGAAGACAGCGCCTGTTCGAAGGAGTACTCAGCTTCAACTACAACCGATGATGCTGGTCCAAATGCTGAAGCCTTAATTAATGAAGACAAGGAAGATGCTCATGATCAAAACACTTCAAAGGAGGAGCTGGACTTAACTTTGAGGCTCTAATGAAAGATGGGAAATATTTGGAAGAAAAAAGAATGGATGTTGAAGGGCATCATAAATGAGAATCTGCTAAAATAAATGAAGAAAAAAAGAATAAAAAGAATGAGAGCTAGGATCAGTACCGTGGTCATCTCCTCATGGATGTTTCTAAATTTTCTTTCTTAACTAGTGAGCTAATTAACTAGTTGTTGTTGTTATTATGTAGTTTCTACACCTTCTGTTCATGCTTATGCATGCTTCTTAGCTTAGCTTCTATCATTTGCACATATGTAACTGTAACAAGTTACTATCAGGTACAAAAACCTGGTTTAGCTGTGTTAATAGTTAATGCTTTTTCCCTTTTCTGGTGGCTTCAAGAGCGTTATGCACAATTCAAAATTATTAGGAATCTTGCAAATATGTCAAGAATAGCTAAGACCAGCTTAAATAGGGAAAAAAGCCATTAATCAAACAGCTGATAAGTTCAGCTCAGAAACGCCTAACAACAACTCTGCAATCTGAATTATAATATAAATTTCCGGGTCTTGATCATTAGGGAAGTGCTTTCTATCAAAAAGGGTCGTCTCAGTGAGTAATTACCTTGATATTTCCATGTCACAGCCTTGTCTTATTAAGAAAGAGAGAGAGAAAGGAAACATCAGATTGTCATGCATTGGGTAATTTGTGTATTAAAAAAATACGGAAGCACACATGAATATAGCTGTAACAGTACTGTTTAAAATGTATATAGTTAATTACCAAATTTGTTTTTATTGAACTCTGGACTCATGCAAGTAATGAGATGCCAAGGGTAGAGTTATTATGAATTGGGATGAGTCCGCAGACAGGGTTAGTGCATGCTTATACAGGGTGGTGGCTTGCCTCAAAAGTCGAACAATTTGCTTCTAATCTCTGACTGAAACGAGTGGAAAATTATCTGCAGAAGAGAGTACCAGTCCGTGAGAAAGGTATAATACTTATACTTAATTAATTTCTCTTTCTTCAACTGCTTAACCCTCTTTGATTTTCCCTGGTCTGCTAATCCCTTCATTCTCTTTTCCTTTCCTCTCATTCCCTCATTTCAAAATCCTAAACATTTTCACCACAATTCAGAAAGAACAAAAATGAACCAGTTGGCTAAAGCAACAATAAAAACATAACGCTTAGGGTGGTCTAAACCAAAAACCAATTGAACATCAGAGAATGGCAAAACTACAGATATATAAGAACTGTTATAATGTCCTTATTAATTAATCCAAACTCTTTGACTCTGAAGATTGCGCACTGAGATTAGTTTTAACCTTTCTTCATAATTAGCTTTACTATACCTTCATTTTCCATTTCTATTAAAAGTGTTATTAGACTGAGTCACAACTTCTATCAAGGCAGGAGTGCTTAAATTATACATATGTAAATGTATGTATGTATGTATGTACATTATGCTGTGACTTTTAACATCCAACTTTAATATAATTTAATTCTTCTTCAGTTCCAGCACTCTCCCTCTATATAACCTTTGCTTTGTGTCCTCCTAATAGTCCATCATCCTTTCTCCTCTCTTTCACTTCCATCGTCAACAAAAGGCTTAGCTGAGGCCTTCGGTGGGGCATTTGGTCTTCAAACAAAATCCCATCCTCATGAGCATGGTGCCAGCAGGAGAATCAAACTCCAAAGGAAAAGCTGTTGCTTCATCAGAGCCAAAGCCTGAGTTCAAGTGCCCAAGATGTTGCAAAATCTTTCACTCTGCACCTGCCTTATGTGGCCACCAAAATGCCCATCGTCTTGTGAAAGAACCCATGAATATATCGCCCGTTCTGGCAGCGGTTTTGAATAACCCTCTTCCCCCTGATGATAAGCCTGAACTGATCACTCCGAGTCCAAAACCAGCTGGAATCAATCCCCCTGTAGGGACCAAGGAGCTTATTTCGAAGCAGCCTAGTGCTGGAAATGTATCTCCTCGGTATCATCCTTATAAGAGATTTGGTAAGGAGCCTATCCAGGACAATCTCGTGAAAGAAACTTGCTACAACAATAATCCTGACAAGGAGGCAGAAGGCGGTGAGGATTTCATGAAACAGCTTATCCAAAAGGATGCTCAACCTCAATATCATCCTTTTGAAAGGGTACTGCCAGAGTACAGTCAGGATGAGTACCCTCTCCCACAGTGTCTCATGACCATGGATCTGCTGGGTGAATGGATGCCCATAAGTGGGTTTGGCGATCATGGTCACCTGCACGGAACTTCCACTGGGAGAACCCTATCTGATCCTTTTTTAAGGATTCATCCAATGGAAGCTGGGGAAGCTGCTGGTCTTGAGATTGGTTCCAAGACAAGCCCTGGGCATTTGGACTTAGAGTTGAAGCTAGGGTTTTGAGCTGATGGGGCTTTTGATTATACCTGTGTGGTTGTCAGCGTGTAAAGTTGGGTCTAGTTGAATTCCCTTTTATGTCAGATAAATGTGGTCTGCTTAGCCTCCAAACTTAGCCCTATTGTGTTGTTCAGACAGAATCTGCTAATCTGTACAAGCTCCGCTAATGCTGATGATAAGTCTAGGGTTTTGCTGTTTCTTTGGGCTGTTTTTGGCTGTAGTAATATATCAAATCAGATGAATCAAAGAATGTTTTCTGATATAATCATATACGAAAACGTTTTTTTTTTCCCAGAAATCTTGAATATCTTCCTCTCCTGCTAAAAATTGCTGTAACCAATGAGACAGTGGAGTAAGCATCAAGATTTCTTCTCAAACATGTGATATATACCCAATGAAGCTGTCCAGGTTTTCATTTTTGGAGGTTTTCAGGGTTAATTTAAAAAAAAGAACAGTTCAAGGTATTTCGGCCTCCTTAAGTTCCTATGTTGACTATAATTAGTCTGTATTCAATGAACATCTGCATATTTCATTTTGATTAGAAGCTTACCTTCCGACTTAAGAGCTCTCTTTCAGAAAAAAAGGATTTATTCATGTTTTATTCCTTATTATTACCAGATAAATGGTAACTCATATCACAAACTTTTCTCCTCACACTGATTATGACATGCCGCCGATGTTCTTCTGATTTGTTACGTATTAATTTCCTTGGATTTATTATGATCATGTTGAAGATGAAAGAGCAATACTTGTGCTTTGGGCTTGAAGTTTGTACTTCAAAAAGAAGAAACCTTTGAAGTTTGAAATGGTGTGCAACAATCAATATGTGTGATATAATGATAGGCATTGCATGATTGACAATTTACCATAACATAATGATCCCAATATGTACAATCTGTATCTGCAAATTGCACATATAATTGTTTTCATTGTTATTATAGGATAGATGCATTGATGATTGTATAGAGAACCTATAGTAGTTATTCAGTTCATTGCCGGTACCATTATTTCAATTATATATATATATAACACATGTTTAATAAATTCATTAAAATTTAATTATATATCATAAATTCAATGTTCTCGATATGTAGTATTTATATGTTTACATTGAATATGAAAATTTTAATAATAATTCTGTAAAACGTACAAAATAGTTGTATAATTTCTATAGAATACGACAAATTCATTTATAAGGAAACACGTGTAAATTAATGAATTCGTAAAATTTATGAATGATCATAAATATATTGATAAAATTGAAAGTGAAAATATAGAGTCAGAATTACATATTGATTCGTATCTCATTAATGATTTATAACAAATTCAAAGAAAATTAATAGTTTACGACAAATTCAAAAATGATTGAAGTATAAAAGATACGACGAGCAACCAATAATCATGTAAAAGCATACAAGTAGATGACCATATACAAATCAATGATTTTTTACATAACGCGACAAATTCAATTATAACGAAACATGCGTAAGTTGATAAACTCGACAAAATTTATAATTGATCATAAATATATTGTAAATTTAAAAGTAAAAAGAAAGAATTAAGATAACGTATTGATTCGAATCTCATCAATGATTTACGACAAATTTAAAGAAAATTAATGATTTACGACAAATTCAAAAATGATTGAAGTATAAAAGATATGACGATTAACTAATAATTGCATAAAAGCATATACGTAGATGATTGCACACAAATCAATGATTTTTTAGAAAACACGACAAATTCAATTATAATGAAACACATGTAAGTTTATAAACTCGTTAGAATTTATGACAGATCATAAATATATTGATAAATTTAAAAGTGAAAAGGAAGAATTAAGATTACGTATTGATTTGTATCTCATCAATAATTTACAACAAATACAAATAAAACTAATAATTTACAACAAATTTAAAGATGATTGAAGCACAAATGATATGATGATCTATTAATAATCACGTAAAAGCATATACATAGATGATCTATCATTGATTACAACAAATCAATGATTGTATAAGTCGATGATTGTATCATCTGTTACAACAAATCAATGATTTATTGAAGTATCTGTAACCGGTTAAATGAAATGGCGAGGACGACTCTAAGCTAATTTAGTAAGCACAATTTTGATAAAGAATTATACCTTACCATAGAATGCCCATGACAAATTCAAAGTTTGATATTCATCAAAATTATTTCAATGAGTAGCCAGGTTAACTTTATAAATGTGTTGAAGTTTGATGAACATTTTGAAATACATGCCATAATTCTTTTATAAGCAGTATATTTGCCATTTAAAAAAAAAAAAAGGAGGAAGCAATATATTTGCAGCTTATTCCACATCAATGGATGCCCTGAAGAATCCATTGCTGCTTGGAGTATAAAAAGTTAAGGGGGGGAAAAGAAAAGATATAATCCATTATCCATTGCAGCCATATTTACAAACATAGGCTTCATGAAACAGGTGATTTACTCATTTTTTCTTACCCCCCCCTTTTTTTTTTTTCTTTTGGCCCAAATATATGCATAGAATCCATAGAAAGTTGGTAATGGGACGAGCGTTTTCCATTAATATGATAGCATTTATGGTGATATTTGGAGTCTGATAAGGTATTAATTAGAAAATCCAAAGGGGATTGACATAGCTTAAATTTTTAGGCTTCTTTTTGTCAGTCGGTCCAATGGGATTCATAGTTTTGTTTTTCAACTACAGAACCAGACATTGGAAAGTAAGATAAATACCCTTCCATGTTTAAGGGCTAGCTTAAACTGCTCTCTTTTCACAGGACAGAGAGAAGGGGATTCCTTTCCATATTTGCTTGACAAAGAGATGTGGTCTTAATTAATGGATCAATTAATGCATCCTTAGCCGGTTTTTATATGGTGACTATACTGCTAATAAGACCATGGAATTAGATGCACTAACTTGGAAACTTGTTGGGGTGTGGCCCTAATTGCCATATCTACTCTTATCTGTCTATTAATTAAGGCTAAACCATATTCATAAAATATTAATTCTTTATGTTCCTTCAAAGACTATGAAAAATAAATGTCTATGAAATGATAATTATATATATTTTAAATAATTATTAATAACAACAATCAAACATTTGATTTAGTGATCAGTGTATGATACTCTTATCTTGAAAGTAAAATTTTAATTTCTTTAAATAGATTTTATTAAAATTCTATTAAAAAAATATTTTAATAAAATTTGAATTTTATATATACCTTCCTACTAAAAAACATTTCTTATTTTTTAACCCTAAACTCTTACCATATATATGTTATCGAATAAGGTACACCAAAAATCCTCAATAAATAGCCTCTCCTGGTCTGCTTCCCAAGTCCCAACCCCACCTCTGACCTCTCCCTAGATATTCTTTCTTTTGAGTCAATATCGTCAACATGCAAGCCAAGGCAAACTGTCGTGAGAGCTCAACCGCTCCATCAAAACCTAGGGTGAGCCTGGGGCTGGAGGCAGTGGTGAAATCCATGTGGTCATGTCCTTCCATGTGCTCCGAGGCCTCATCCCATTCCCATGCCTCGGATGCCTTAGGAGGAGACCAATATCAAGCTGCATTAACCGCAAGAGAGGAAGCCTTGGCAGGGATAATTGCTCTCAAGGAATCACTGGGAAAGGGAAACTCAAGGCCGACACCAGGGATAGTTATCGAGCCTTTCAATATAAAGGTTATACCACCCTGCAAAGATTGCCAATTCATTGACTATAATTGGGATGACCTGATAGCTCAAGCAGGCTCTGACAGCACTGATCATGTGTCAGGGCCAGCTTATGAAGGCAAAAAAGCCGAAGACTTCGACAGCTCGGTGCCATTGACTGAGAATTTTCCAGGATATGGAGTCATAGATCGCTGTGGGGGTTGTTTTGGGTGCTCGAATTATCATTTTGAGCCTCCCTGCTGTAAGGAACTGCTGCCATTGGCGCTGCACCATCTGTTTAAACAGACAAGCACGACCAATGGTGGAGAGAACAAAGCTGCAGACGGTGCTCTTTCAGAAAAGATGGACTCAAATCTGAAGCTCTAAATGGAAAGCCGGTAGGACTATGGAACTTTAAATTAGGAAAAAATAAAGATATAATAAAGCTATCTGCGTAGCTAGCTATAGGGATGCGATCTGCTCCTTCTCCTTTCTTGGTCCTGGCAGTTGTTTTATCCTTTTTGTTTTCTCTCTATACAGAGATGCATAATGCATTAATTGTAAGTCGTCGTTGTGTGCTGTTTCCCTTTGCTGTATATTCCTCCATTTTAGAGATTAGATTAATCAATGTAACGTAAGAACAAACCAACAAATCCAAATCGAGAAGGAATTTAGTAAATAAGTAGTAGAATTCGATTGATACATCTTACGTTTGATTTGCAAAAATCAATTTCGTATACCTATGATCACAGTAAATAAGAAATTCTACAATTACTCATTCTAGTTTAATTCTTTCCAAATTCTCAAACGCATATACAATTTGCTCAGCTGGAGTTACCATGTATTTCTCACTCCTTCAATGGTAATACAGCATAGAAATATTTCCTTTTACATCGAACTAACCCAATTGAAAAGAAAAGGCTGAAAGCCTTGATGCGTCAATACCATAAAAGCCTTTGTGAAATGTGATCCATGGTTAGCTTGCTTTTTCCATATTATCCCCAAACTGAATTTACCAACTTGGACTGTCCACATTTTTCTTTGGATACTAAAACTGTAGTTTAGTACTTCAGTTTCTGTCAGCTGTCCAGAAGAAGAAGAAGAAAAAAGGGAAACTGCAAAAAGGATCTGTCCAGCTAAAGGGGTGGGGGAAAGAGATCTAAGAACCTCTTCCATTCCAGCAAAACTGACGAAAAACAAAACTACAACTTTCAACACTAATGCACATGTGAAGCTTTTCATATACAATGCCCCAATGGATAAAAAGTGAGGAAGGGGGCAAAAGGAAAGAACCCACTGGAGACAACAAATTTGGAGAATCAATCAAAAAAAAAAAACTCACATGGAATACACAATGGCCCCCATCTGCAATGCACAACAACATTCTCTAAACACGACTCTCCCAATCCAATACTAACCGAAGCCGAATTATCATTACTGGATAATTGAGCCACGGAACCATCATTCCTGGTTCACTTCAAACTCACCTTGCTGTTTCTCTTATGTTGATTCTGAAACGGCAGTATCCACTCCATTGGATTTTTTTAATTTGGCAACAAGAACCCACATGTTTGCAAGTTCATTTTCCAGATAAGCTTCTCTTTGCTTAGATTCTTCAACCTTTCTTTGAAGCTCCACCTCTCGATGATCCTTCTCTAGGAGAGCAGCTTCATATGAAAGCTCTCTCTCTTTACTCATAGCCAGTTCTCTCTTGAGATCTGAGGGTGATCCAACCTGGTCATTTCGTTTGGTCAGACTCTCTCTTCGGCCGTTCCGTAGTGTACTTGTTCGACGTTGGGTGGGAGAGTTCTTTGCTGCTGTTAGTTCAGCGGCTAGTCTCTCGTTATGATTCATTAGTTTAGCAACTTCTTCTGACAATGCCTTCAGCTCCACGGCAGCAGCTGAGGCTAGCCCTTTGGCATATGAACTCTCCTCCGACAGTTTCTGGTTCCGCAATTCTAGATGTTCTTTTGACTCAGTTAGTTCCACAACTTTCTGCTTCAGTTCTTCGATCTCGGTCACCTGATCAAGCAAAATCAGGAATTTAACTCTAATGTTGACTTTCATGAAAGTGAAATCATTAAAAAGTCAGTACACAATGAAAATTATGTTAAGCAAGCATACATACTAATATCACTGTAATGAATAAGTCGGGAAGAAAAACATAAAGGCTATGGTGTGCTATAAACTTCTATGTTTGAGAAAACTAGCTTTATCTCAAGAGACATACACACAAGACATGTAATTTTATAATCATATTTAACTAGCCAATCTAGATACCAAGCTCTATCTTCTAAGGACTTCTGTGCATTTTAAGTGTTACATGAAGAAAAAATGTTATAACGTCACAAATATAACAAGGGGGTTGCTTTATTGCATGTATTACAAATTTAGAGACGTAAGAAGTTATTACCGTTTCCATGCTAGAGTTCTCTGTAAAAAGACAGAATGATTATGAAGCACCAAATTGTCCACACAAATATAAAGGTGTAACATATAACTAAGAGATTGCCTCCAATTTTCATTTTGATTCCTCAAAAAATATAATCTAAGAAATTAACAACTAGACATGTTGCAATTACTAAGGGGGAGTCGAGCATGGGGACAAGTGTAAATGGTATGCCATTACATGACTTGGCCACTCAATTAAGGTACCATATAAGCAATTTAGTCATCAAGTATTTAAAAGCACCTGTGCTTTTATAAGCAAATCTTCACTCTTATCTTTTGATGCCACAGCCTCTTGGTCCATCTGCAGGCAACTGTTTAGTGATTCTAGTGCATCAGAGAGCTGCTGCTTTAAGGAGGCAACGGTTTCTTGCAGTCCTTCACATTCGCAAATCTGATAAAAGAGGCTCAAGTCAGAACTGGCTCTCAGACTGGGAAGCTACTTGTGAGGCATGAGCATGGGACAAATATATTTATACAGAAGTTAAGCAGGTATATCTACCTTCTGGTTGAGCTGCTCTTGGATTATTCGATTGTCTGCAGCTTTAACCTGGAAACGGAATTTATAACACAGTACACGAGAAAATCAGAAGAATCAAAGGGACAACTGGCAAAGGGCTGAGGAAAGTTTGATAGCATTCTTTGGTTCCTTTGACCATGTCACTGCAGTTCAATTTTTGTAGACTCTTGTGCTATTCTATGTAGGAGCTCGCAGTAATGTACTGACTCCACGAGTTTTCTTATTAGAACAACATCAGATAACCTGATTTAACTTGGGAAGCTAAAATGCCTTTAGTCTATAATGCAAAGATTCATGGAAATACATTCTTGATTGAACATATACAGAAATTGATTACCTCAAGTTCAAAGGACTTCTCATTTAATTGTGCCACCAATTCAGCAATAGACTGTAGCATTAAAAAAAAAAAAGGAGCGTAAAGATGGAGTTGCAGGAAGAGGCAGATGGCCTATGGAACCAATAAGACAAGCTTAACTTACTTGTGATATTTCTGATTTGTCCATCTTGTTGTGTGAAACCATGATGGAATCAGCAATTTGCTTTTCTAGCAAAGCAATTTGTTCACTCTTCCCCCTGATTTCATCACTCAACTTTTTCATCTCGACCTTAAATACAAAAAGGACAACAAAATTCAGTCTTTAGGAGGACCAAAGCAAATAACAAGGATGTTATGAAGCCAGTAGTTTTACTTGAATCTGTTCATTCTGGGGATTTCTGGCAGCCTCCTCAGACAACCGCTTTAAAGCACTTGAATGGAGTGCTACCTCTCCAGACAAAATCTTCTGCTGCTCCCTTAATAGATCTATCTGATCAATTGTTTTTATGCTTGTCTGGAACAAACAAGGCATCAAACTCTACTTACTGAACTATGCATAATACAATCCTCAAAACAAAAATAAATTATATAATAAGGCCACAGAAAATTCTAAATTTAACTGTAGTTAGATAACATAACATTCCTTAATAGGGAGACTATGCCGTAACACAATTGAAATGTTTAACGAAGTTGTGCATGAAAGAAATGAGTTGAAAACTATTACACTTGGGGGGCAATTATGTAAAATAGAAAGAGAAATAAAAACATTTTCATACCAAAGGTGTCTCTTGTCCAATGTAATTGTCCTCTGGAACTTCTCTATCTTGTCTACCATCTGATAGAAGATCCATGGGTGGAGAACTTGCTGTGAGGAAAGATTGGGAAAGCCTAGATTCTGCACGGAAGTTATTCCTTCCTGCTTGAGGGGTAGAAGGTGTACTATTAGATTTAATTCCACTTGATTTATCGCTGGCACTCGTCAATGTCCCCACACCACTATCACGTTTCTGGACAAGAAATGTAAATAATATAAGCTACAAAGGAGGAAAAAGATGCATCTACTTCTATGCATGCTCCACTAGAAAAATATTCATGTAACTGACACCAATTAGTTTGGTATCAATGCTTGCATGAGCTTATTTAGTTGCACAAGCTATTTATCTAAAAGCCCTTTATATGAGCATCATTTATGAAATTAAAAAAAAATGGCATCTAGACTAAGTTTTCTTCCTTTTTGTTTTCTTACACTGCAATATTAATAGGTAATCAATTTCAAGTTTTTAGGCTTCAGAGAAAAATAAAATAGTTTACAATATTTTTAGCTAAATATTATAGGACAGATTAGTCTTACAAACTCAACCAATAGAGAAGGGCAAAGCAATTAACTTTGCAAGACAATAAATTAAATCCTAATGAGGAAAAGGAATATTAAAGCCAAAAAAATGCAGCTCAGCTGTTCTGTAACTCTCTTCTGTATATAATCAGAAATTCGAAGCTCTCAATTAACATTCTTGACAACAACCATTGCAGTTTAGAGCAGATATCCAGCAATGACAAGTGAGCAACCACTTATGAGCACTCCAGTTTTAATGAATCAAATGCCAACAGTTACCATTACATCAGTAAGCCACTTTCAGATTATTTATTTTGGCATGCTGAGTTGCTAAAATGAATGCAAAGATCAGAAGGTGAAAGAAATCCCATTACTATCTTAGCTACTTTATCCAGACTAACCCCAAAGCTTATATTCTTGATTAAAACAATAAGCATTGACTTTAAAAAACAAACACAGAGCACTAAAGATCTACAACAAACGTACTCGGAGCTTAAGCCAGTTTAGCAAGCCATGCTTTCGAGTCTTTTTCTCCTCTTTAAGTGTATCATCTCCAGTTTCAGCATTCCCTTCAAGGGAAACATACAACTCAACATTCTCCTCATCCAGGATCAAGTCCCGCCTTCTATGTGGTAGGTATGCAAGCTGTGCAATATATATAAGTAACTATAATTAGAGACAATCAGATTAAACAAAGTTGATCTCTGAAGGGTGTAAAAACAACTCGAGTCATCCACTAAAACATGAAAATTAGTATATGAAGTAAATAAGATCAACCATGATACCTCTTCTTCTCCAAATGAATGTCTCCTCCTAAGACCAGGACGTTGAGGAAATCTTGATGATTGTGAAGCTTTTGTGGAGACAAGAATCAATTTTGTCAATCGCTGTATTCTGCTCAATAAAGCCGCTTTCGCTTCTTCTTCTTGCTCCAACCTTGATTGCAGCTTGACTTGACCATCTTCTAGCTTTAAAGATCACAACAAAAGAATTGTCAAAGTCAAGATGTGATTCATCTCTCTTTTTCCCTTCGAGATAAAATTAGCAGCAATGATTCAAGAATTATTTACATCAACTCAATTAACCTGATGCCAAGTGATTACTTTCTTTAAAAGGTGATACAAGGGAAAAGAAAAAAGAAACATGTCAACATTACACCAAGGATGCCTTTAGGTTCACTGTTTATGCCAAAAACATGTCATGCACTGTAATGTTTCTGAGGTGAAATCTAATCTAAATCAATCCAAGTTAACATACAGGATCCCATAAGATAGCATCATTGTGAATTTTGTTAGAGTTAATTATCTCAAATTTGTCTTTTCCATATGATTTCATAGCAGCATCCAATCCCAACTCAACATCTTGGCGTGCAGTATCAAAAGATTGAGAAGATGGAAAGGTCAGCAACAGAAAAAAAAGTGTTTTCCCCATATTTTGGAAGTTATTATTTTCTCTTTCTACCACAAGCACCTAAAATTGGTATGCTCTTCTCCCCAAGTCTCTAATCTAAGGTCACCAAAAGATTCAAGAACTACAGAGGCCATGTTAACAAGAATAGAATAACCACAAATTGACAATGAAGGAAGAAGTTCAAAATGTCTGGCAACAAGCAAAAGTTTTATCTTAATGATAGGAAAGCCTGCTGAAGATATTTTTCCAAACCAAGTAGACTAGAAAACCTTCTTTAATTTACTTTTGCCCACACCTGCTATTAGCTTGCTGAGGAATCAGGTAATCTGTCAGTACTTTGTATATGGTATCCAGAAGTAAAGAAGTTTCCACAGCCTTTCTAGAAAATGCATAAAGAGTAGGGTCCCACCCAATGGGTCAGAACTATTACTTTTTCTATACTCAGAACTGCTTAAAAAAAATAAACATAAATTAGCAAAATCAAAATGACTGATTATTGAGCAAAGGACTGCTCAAAAAGAGAACCTCATCTTATCCACATGCTTCAGTAATAATATGTTAGGAAGGAGAATGGTCAACGGTTGCTAAGTCTTAGATAATCTTTTGCTAGACAGAATCATCAACAGTATAGGAATGAGCAGGATAGACTGTATTGTTATTGACAAAATTTAACTCCACAACCCACATACCCCACAAAATAAAAGGATGCTACCAGTTAAGCAAGACACAACACTTCTTAAATATGTTAAAACTTTAAGCACACACTACCACAAGGAGTCAGCATTTTGAACTACTACCTACCTCTCTATGAGCCCAAATCACATACTTACAAACACACAATGATATATCATATTCTACAATGGAACTTATGAAGTAGCAAATTTTCCCCATAGACTAGATTCACAATTAGATCAAACTACAACTAAACATTAAACTTCAGCAATTGTAGTCAATGCAAAAGAAATGTACCTTCTGCTTTAAGAGTACAATATCATCTTCTCCAACATCTTTTAGTTGAGGAATTGTTACAATACCCCGCTTCAATTGTTCCAACTCTTCCTTCAAACAGCGTATCTCATTTTGGTATTTTTTGATAAGTGATTTCTCATCAATAATCTACATTTTGACAATGTAAATAATAAAAATTATAAAAAATAATATTCCAAATATAATAGTTGTGTGTGTGTGTACACACACACATGCGCACTCGCGTGCGCGCACATACACACACATATGTATATATGTAAGTATGTAATAAATACATACACAGGATTGATACAAATATGTGCATACCTTGTTCTGTGCTGCTTGGATTTCAATGTGTTTAGCACGGTGAGCAAATTTCAGTGTATTGTGTGTCTCTTCCGTGTTACTTGATGAAGGTGTGACAGTGCAAATGAGCTGAAATTTTGGGCAGAAAAGAAAACAAATAGGAAGAAACCTTAAGCAAGTAGTACTTTTTCAGAGAGGAATATGGTGACACATTTACATATTTCTAACATCTTTTTGTTGACCTAGATATGACATGTTTTTCAACAAGGTATCCAACAATGACGCTTACAGATACACGCCCATGACCACTTAATGACGACTGAAGCAGCCTCGTCAGCTTCGAATCCCTGTATGGTATATGAGTGGCTCTCCCATCTGTCAATTTAGATATTACCTACAAATATCACAAGGTCAAATTCTAAGCCAAGTTTATCCTGTAAAAAAGACATTCGTAATAGTATTTACAAATATGCATAGGACCATGGGGAAATTACTATTGTTCGTCAAAGATCAAGTAAACACCAACAAAATCATTTGTTTAGAGAGAGAGAGCACATGTTATGAAACCATTAAATAAAATAAAATGGTATGTCTATGTCATCAGATCCCAACAAGCTGTCAATGCCAGCAGTTATAAGAACAGAGTATTATCATGTGCTCTAAAATATCTTCTGCAGTTAACATACCAGAAAATGTTAAAGAAGACATCTCGGAGACACCCTTGCACATTAAAATAATCGAGAAATGCATAACAATCAACAAAAATTTAGCCCAGACATGTAGCATTTTCCCTTTGTATTTTATTTACAAGTTTCTATGCACCGTATACCATCACAGAACAAAATGAAAAGTACTCGATACATAGGCATGAATTCATCTGTGTATGAGGTTGAAGTACATAATTGTTACATACTTGTCTTAACAATTTAAGAATCTGATATCGCAGAAAACATATATTCAAAAAAGAAAATTAAGAACATTCAACACTTTATACTAGTTTCAATCAACACCCACGAATAAATTAGGAAAAACCTTTTGGCGTCTCCCTTTTAATGTTAACAATATTTTAGAGGGGACAAGAAAAAGATACGAAGCCAAGAATAAATAGGAAGTCGGTTTAATGCTACTCTGCTGTAGTTACATATATAATCTCATAACTTTTGTTACAGTTAACATAGAATTTAAATCAAGTAACCAAGAGCATATCCATGCATACAGCTCTCACACACACCAGAAATGGACTGTATATGATCAACTATTGATTGAGAGGTTAAAGAGAAAGAACTTAATGCAAACCCAGAACAGTTCAATTCCACTATGACTCAAACAAAAACAGAAAATCAGGGCTCACAGTTCCTAGGGTTAGCAAGCTTTTGTTGATATAAGATCCTTCCTTTCGTCTAACACCAGTTGTTTCAGCCTTCGAGCTCTCAGAACCTGCCAGATCGATGAGGTTCTGCATGTATAAGTAAAATATGGAAAAGTTAAAATATTTTCATCAACAGTGTAATACATAGACATTAATACCGTTAGCTCCTCCCCAAATCAGAGAAGAGGGTAAACATGTATAAAATAAAGTAATAAATAAAAATTGGACAAAATAGGAAACATAAAGAAGTAACCAAAATGTAATTGATATTGGCCCCAGGATTAAGGCTGTAGCATTTACCAGCTGTGACAGATTTACAGCTTCGCCTTCACTATTTTCACCACATGGGCTGCTCTCTATTGTCTATAGACAAGGTGGCCAAAGGAAATAATCAGCTGTGGCAGTGAATATGTGAACATGTAATGACCATCAATTAATCAAATACACCATCTGAAATCAGAACTACAGCAAGCACTATTAAGATATTTGACATGTAACAGCAATGAATCAACACTTCAAAACAGGGAATCAACTTTATTTCTTGCAAACACTTAGATAAACAGATTGCAGTGGGTACCACTTAAAATAGCTATAGCATTAGCAAACATCACTTGAAGTGGTAAAACCAAAATGGGGGGAGAGACAAGGAACTTTTACAAGAAGCAGAGTAATAGTGAGTATACCAGTGTAAATATTGTATGGCTCCTGCTGCTGAGTAAATTGAAGTTTGTTGATCCAACATGTCTGTGTTCTGTTTTTAAAGAATGAAATCTAATCAAATAGTATTGAAAAAATTCAATTACTGCTAGCAGAAGGAAAAGGACACTGGCCCAAATAACAAACATTGACAATGCGTGCAATGAAGAGGACAGCCCCACACAAATACACATCTACATCAAAAATTTCATGCGCATGAGCTCCCTCTTTTGAGTCTGTAAACTACATAGTCATTTTATCCAATTTCAAAATAGATAGCTAATATTAGTTTAGGTAACATAAATGATCAGAAGTTTGGACCCACAGAAGCTCTCTACACAATCTTCCAGTTCCAATTTCGACAACTACTCTCTGGATATCGCAAAACATGCCAGCATGATTTACCTTCTCCAGCTGCTATAAGAGAGAGGGCATGAGCAGGGGATAGTACAACTTCTTCCTTTATTCCTTCAACAAAGGTTCCCTACAGCCATTAACCAGCAATAAATAAATAACACACTTCGAAAATGTAACAAACACTAGCCATATCAATGATAACAACTAAATTGCATACACTCATAACAATCTAATCAGAAAAAAATGATTATATTGTGTGAAAAATAGCAAACAAATATCCAAGAATTTAAAGACAAGGCAAACTGCATATTCCCTAGCGCACACACCTGGCCACTACAAGGAACCACTAAGCATTTTTTACAGATGTGTACTTGCCACATAATAGAGATGAACCCAGGGGAGCTGGCAGGGGCCTTGGCCCCCCCTTGGCTCATCAAAATTTTCCAATTACATGCATTCATATAAAAAATGGTAAAACCTAATTTGGTCCCCCCCTAAAATATACAATTTGCTCACCATCCTCTCTTTCATCAAATTTTGTAATGATAAGGTAAACATAATGAGTTGATAATTGTTATAGAATAGGAAATGTGTAAATATTTTTTTATTAATAAACGTGATTATAGGGATTGGGAATCATCATAATTATGGAGATTTTATTTTCTTTATTCTTTTCCTATTTTAGAGATTTTTAGACTGCAGATATAGATGATGTATTATGAATGAAATAGGTTGAGTTTTCTCTTCCTAAATAACATGGTATCAGAGCTGTTTTGGCAAATCTGTTTCCTTTAAAACAGACTTCTTAGTTTCTAGTTATGTTCCACACGTCGACCGTCTGTCGAAGATTCACTCCGATCTTCTCTTCGTCTTCACGCCGGAAGGTTTCAACAAGATAGTTTGGTATTCTTGTTGGGTTTTGTTATTGGGTTCTCAAGATGGCAGAGTCTGTGCCAGAGAAAAAATCAATGGTAGTGGCTGATGTGATTCCTGTGATGACAAAGATTACAAAACATAAACTTGATGGTTCCAATTATTTGGATTGGAGCAAGACAGTTCGGCTCTATTTCAGAAGCATTGATAAGGATGATCATATTACTAATGATCCTCCTACTGATAATACAAGGCAAACCTGGATGAGGGAAGATGCACGGCTGTTCCTGCAGATTCGAAATTTCATTAATAGTGAGATTATTAACCTGATTAATTATTGTAAGTTTGTTAAAGAGTTGATGGATTATTTAGATTTTTTATATTTTGATAAAGGGAATATCTCTCGTATTTATGAGGTATGTAAAGCTTTTTATCGTGCAAAGAAACAAGATAGGTCTCTCACAGCCTATTTCATGGATTTTAAAAGAATTTATGAGGAGCTGAATGTTTTATTACCTTTTAGTCCTGATGTGAAGGTTCAGCAGGCTCATTGGGAGCAAATGGTGGTTATGAGTTTTATTGCGGGTCTCCCTCCAGAGCTTGAGACTGTCACATCTCAAATTCTTTCTGATTCCGAGATCTCCTCTCTGCATGACACCTTTACGAGAGTACTTCGTACAGAAAGCTCTAGCTTCACATTGGCTTAGACTAATAATAGTGCTCTTGTAAATCGTCAGAATAATAGAAGTGGTAACAAAGGAGGAGGAATGGGCAATCGTAACCGAGATGTTGATAGTCGTAGTCAAGAGTCAGAAGGAATTGTGTGCTATTATTGTCATGAGCCAGGCCATACAAAGTGACTTTGTAGGAAACTCCAAAATAAGTCTTAGCGAGGTCAATGAGCAAATGTTGCAGCTTCTAATACTTCATCTTCTGATAAGACTATTCTAGTTTCTGCAGATGAATTTGCTCAATTCTCTCAATACCAGGAATCATTAAAATCCACTACTTCTATCACAACTATTACTAAGTCAGATAACTCCACTGCATGTCTTATTTCATCATCATCCAAATGGGTCATTGATTCTGGTGCTTCAGATCATATGACAGGTAATTCGAATCTATTTTTCACTATCCAATCACATACAACCTCCTCTAATGTTACTTTAGCCGATGGATCAACCTCTTATGTTCTTGGTTCTGGAACTATTAATCCAACTCCATCAATTTCATTGTCCAATGCCTTAAATCTACCTAAGTTTTCTTTTAATCTAATCTCTGTTAGTAAACTCACTAGTGCCTTGAATTGTTGTATCTCATTCTTTCCCAATTTTTGTCTATTTCAGGATCTTATGTCGAAGCGGATTATTGGTAAAGGTCGTGAGTCTGAAGGTCTCTACTACCTTGACACACAGGTGTCGAGATCCATTGCTTGTTCAAGTGTATTGACCCCCTTTGAGGTGCATTGTCGGTTGGGAGTTGAGACATCCTTCTCTATCTTCCTTAAAAAAATTATGTCCTCAATTTCAAAATGTATCTTCGTTGGATTGTGAGTTATGTCAGTTTGCCAAGCATCATCATCTCCCTTCGGTGTCTAGAGTCAATAAACGGGCTATGTCCACTTTTGAGTTAGTCCATTCTGATGTTTAGGGTCCTTGTCCTATTGTGTCTAAATCTGATTTTAAATACTTTGTTACTTTTATTGATGAGTATTCTCGCGTCACTTGGCTATACTTAATGAAAAATCGTTCTGAGTTATTCTCTATTTTTCGTACCTTTTGTGCTAAAATAAAAACACAATTTAATGTTTCTATGCGCACATTGCGAAGTGGTAATGCCAAAGAATATTTTTTCGATAAATTTCAGTCCTATATGATTCAGAATGGCATTCTCCATCAATCTTCTTGTATTGATACACCCTCTCAAAATGGAGTTGCCGAGAGAAAAAATAGACATCTCTTTGAGGTAGCTTGAGCACTTCTCTTTCAGATGAAAGTTCCTAAACAGTTTTGGGCTGATGCTGTCTCCATAGCTTGTTTTTTGATTAATCGGATGCCTTCCTCTGTCTTTCATGGTGATCGTCCTTATACTGTCCTTTTTCCTTCCAAGTCTTTGTTTGCTATTGAACCTAAGATATTTGGTAGTACATGTTTTGTTCGTAATGTTCGTCCATAGGTCACCAAATTAGATCCAAAATCTCTCAAGTGTGTTTTCCTTGGGTATTCTCGTCTTCAGAAAGGTTACAGATGTTATTCTCCTACTCTTAACCGATATCTTGTCTCTGCAGATGTCACTTTCCTTGAAAATACTCCTTTCTTTTCCTCATCTTCTAGTTATGATAGTCGGGGAGGAAAATAATCTACTAGTTTATATTGTAACCCATTCTATCAGTACCACAGATATTCCTGCACCTAATCCTGCACGTGCTTGACCACCTATAGTCCAAGTCTATTCCAGACAACCAGAGGCTCAGACCACATGCCCTTTACCAGTCCCTTCGCCATTAGATCCAGTCTCCAATGATCATGATCCTAGTCTTCATCTCCCTATTGCTCTTCGCAAAGGTAAACGTCAATGTACTTATCCTATTGCATCCTTTGTTTCTTATGATCACTAGTCTTCCTCTTCTAGTTCGTTTGTTGCATCCTTGGATTCTGTTTCAATTCCTAAAACTGTTCATGAAGCCTTGTCCGATCCTGGCTAGTGTGCGGCTATGGTAGAGGAGATGGTGGCTTTATATGGTAATGGTGCTTGGGATTTGGTAGATTTGCCTGCTGGGAAGAAAGCTATTGGATGCAAATGGGTGTTTGCTGTAAAGGTAAATCCTGATGGATCAGTGGCTCTACCTTAAAGCCTGTCTTGGTGCTAAAGGGTATGCCCAGACTTACGGTGTTGATTATTCTGATACTTTCTCTCCAGTAGCTAAACTTACCTCCGTTCGTTTATTCATCTCTATGGCGGCTACCTATGATTGGCCTTTACATCAATTAGATATCAAGAATGCTTTTTTACATGGTGACCTCCAGGAGTAAAGTGTATATGGAGCAACCACTTGGTTTTGTTGCTCAAGGGGAGTATGGGAAAGTCTGTCATCTTCGAAAATCCTTGTATGGCCTAAAACAAAGCCGTCTTGGTTTGGCAAATTCAGTGAGGCAGTTCCGGAGTTTGGGATGAAGAAGAGTAAGTGTGATCACTTAGTGTTTTACAAACAGTCTGAGGCAGGCATAATCTTACTAGTAGTGTATGTTGATGATATTGTCATTACTGGGAGTGACACTGCAGGTATTTCATCTCTCAAATCCTTTCTTCATACCCAGTTTCAGACAAAAGATTTGGGGTTGAAGTATTTTTTGGGTGTTTAGGTGACAAGGAGTAAGAAAGGTATATTCTTGTCTCAAAGAAAATATGTTCTTGACTTGTTGATTGAGACAGGAAAATTGGGTGCTAAGCCATGTAATGCACCAATGACTCCTAATTCGCAACTTACAAAAGAAGATGGTGAATTGTTTGAAGACCCTAAAAGTATAGAAGGCTGGTTGGAAAATTGAATTATCTTACAATGACTCGTCCTGATATTGCATACTCTGTTAGCGTTGTCAGTCAGTTTATGTCTGCTCCAACAATTAACCATTGGGCAGCTTTGGAACAAATCTTATGTTATTTGAAAGGGGCTCCAGGATGTGGTCTATGGCACAAACTGTGTGAGGTAGTATGGATGTATCAGCTGTTAAGTGAAGTTGGTCTTAAGTCTTCTTTGCCGGCAAAAATGTGGTGTGATAATCAAGCTGCTCTCCATATTGCCTCCAATCCCGTGTTTCATGAACGAATTAAGCATATTGAAATTGATTGTCATTTTGTTCGTGAAAAGATTCAACAGAAGTTCATCTCTACAGAATATGTTAAAACTGAAGACCAACTAGGAGATATCTTCACAAAAGCGTTAAATGGACCTCGACTTGATTATATTCGTAGCAAGCTGGGCATGATTAACATCTATGCTCCAGCTTGAGGGGGAGTGTTATAGAATAGGAAATGTGTAAATATTCTTTTATTAATAAACGTGATTATAGGAATTAGAAATCACCATAATTATAAAGATTGGGAATCATCATAATTATAGGGATTTTATTTTCTTTATTCTAGGGATTTTATTTCTTTATTCTTTTCCTATTTTAGAGGTTTTTAAGCTGTATATATAAATGATGTATTATGAATGAAATAGGTTTGAGTTTTCTCTTCTTAAATAACAACTTTTTTATTTTTAGATTCAATCAATTAAAGAAAATTGCTGACCCATTTGAAATGTAATCATATTTTAGCTCCTTAATTAATCACAAATTTATCTTTTCAGTTAATTAAACAAGCATGTTTACATTGATTACTATGTTAAACTATTTTTTTATTTAGACAAAGAAAATAAAATTAAAGAATGTTTACTTCTACCATATATAATATTGGACACATAAAATCAATTGTACATATAAATTTTTTTTTATTTTCTACCAGCATTTTCTTTTTTAAAGCTCAGTGTTTTAAAAGGTTCATAACTTTTATTTGTTATTTCTTTAAAAAAAATTACTGTATTAGTTTGACTAATTTTATTCAATCCTTTATGTATCCTATAAATTTCGTAATTGTGGAATGAATTTAATACTTTTTATGTAATTACATTATAATCAATTGAGTTCAGTATTCTCTTTTTATTATTTTATTTCTAATTAAAGTTCATCCCACTTTTATCTCGGCCCCCCAAAGAATAAATTCCTGGCTTCACCCCTGCACATCATCATTCTAGAACTTATGATACTAAGCTGAAATTAAATAGTCATAAATTAAAGTTGGCCTTATTTGGATGATAAAACAGGATATACATTCCAAAAGCTCAACATCAACGTCCAATTAACATAATTTCCACATTCACTGAAGTTAATCTAAGGTAATATTGAAGCATTACCTAACCATAGAAGAAGAATAAAAAAGGCGATGGCAAATAGCAGACGTCATTTTAAAAGTAGAAAGGTTATAAATGACAAGGATAACATATCAAACAAGGATCAGAACCGATAAACAATTACCTGAGCATCTTCTCTGATTCTTAAATTTTGTCCTGCTGGATTTAATAAGTCGTTAACAACCTGAAATGATGAAAACCTTGAAGAAGAGTTATGTTGTATGAAAGGGAAAAGCAGATTTGAAGCTAGTTCAATTTGTAGGGAAAAAGAGGGTGTCAAGGTAGAGAGAAGAATAACAGGCTAATAGCTAAAGAAAAAAGAGAAGAAGCTCACCTCATTATAGATCTCCAAGTATGAAACACGAAGAAGAAACTCCCGGTTTGGTGTCTACAGCATAATTGGCCCATTAGTATCCATGAGAAGTACAAGAAATAGAAATTACGCATGTCAAGATCCTGTATAAGTACCTCCTGAATAATACTAAAAGCATCCTTCACTGCAAGTGGTATAATTCCAGGGGACCTCTGATCACCCTACCATAACAGCAATTAAGATGAAATTAAGCATGCTACTTGTATTTTCAAATAGAAACATATAATTTGCCTTTTCTGTACATGAAACACTAATGCCAGACCAAAGTATACCATGTATCACAATTTTGCCGGTAGAAATTGCACAGTAGTTGAGAAAAAATACATGCTTAAAGTCTCAAAGATTTTCCATATATTCCACGAGAAAATCCGAGCATTTGCCTATGAAGTTTTACATTTGCAGAGATACATACATACACACATAAATACGTACACACACACACACACACACACACATTCAAAGCCACACATAAAATGTTTTCATTAATAGCTTAGAATGAACTGCAGAGGAAGAAGAGCAGGATATTGCAGCTTTAAATAAAGAATTACTGCTGCTTCTAGGCATGTCAGAAAAGGAAGATACAAAATTAAATAGATTTGACTTAAAGAGTGCAGTAAACTTCGAGCTTACTGCACTAACTTATAAGGTTAAATAACCAGTCCACAACCCCTTTTTGCTTTTATATCCAATAACAAATAATCATTAATCCAATTCTCTACATCCTAGTATGAAAATCTTAAAGTTATTAATAAACCAATTCTTAACTAATGTGTAACAGCAAAAAGAACTGACTATTTGGTGTCCATAACACAAATGAAAAATTAACATACCATTGAATTACAAATTTAGATGAAACTAAAATATGTGAGACCATCGTGCAATCGACAACATACATACAAGGATAAGGAAAAGAAGTAGGAATTATTTATTCTTACATGCATTGTATGAGTCTTCCCACTACTTGTCACACCATAAGCAAAAATGGTGCCTGTGAACAGAATTCAACACTGTAAGCTACAGGAACAAAAATGCTTTGAGAAATACAAATTAAATGCCAGAAGTTTCAATATCAATCCATCAACTTCTGATGCAAAACTGCAAATACTTCTATTCAGTGAAGGTGGCTTTTTGCCTGAAACAATAGTCACCAAGGAAGGTTAGGATACCTTGTAAGCAAATCTATTGGCTCCAGAAATATCAAATTGAGTTTTGCTATGTTAAAATGGTCTTCCTACAGAGTGATTACAAGGCAGAGGGCTGAAGTAGGACCAATTAACAATTAGGTCTCAATCCAGTGCTGTGAATGGTCAAGATAATTGCAGTCACTAACAAATGACCATATGCAAAAGCACTCTGAAAACCTCTTCTACTCTGGAAGCCCACTCAAATGATCTTATAAGCCAAAATCACCAGATTCAATCTTGCCCTTAGTAGGAAGCCTTGGCAATATCTTCAAATCTTGTTATAGATTCTGAAAGAGTGACCAAAACTATGCAGGTCACAAAGCCAGCAGTTTTGCCTGGTCACAGGCAAGCATTCACAATATCATCAGCCCATGGTGCATCAAACTAAACAAAACTATTAAGTCTCATAATAGCCTTAACATTAGTTCAATAGGTGGTCATTGAATAATCTCTGTCCTTATCAACTAGTTCGTTAACTTTCTTTTGGCCACCGTTGATAATTCAAAAGTAATGAATTCCTTTTCTAGTAAAAGCCCCACTGAGAAAACAAGGACACCGTATTTCATCGGATAAGGATAGAATTCAAGCAAGCTATGAATGATGTAAGAGCCAAGTTCACTAAGAAGAGGGATCTTCACAATTTACCATTGATGCCTTCCATCGCACCATTGACAACATGCTGAGCAGCAACATCATAGACATGGCGCGTAGTAGTTGTAGGGCCAAAAACTCGATCTAGAAGCATAAGAAGTAACAGATCAATTAACTGAAATATAGAATGCTTAAAAAATTTTATACCAAAAAAAGAAAAAGGTTCACTTGATAATATATATACTTTACGTCAATGAGCCAGATGCCTCAAATAAAAATGAGAGAAAAGTAAGTTTTTCTTAAAATTTAGATAAAGTACAAATGAGCAAGTACTTGTCAAACCTCCTACAGTATCATTGTGCTATTTCACACACATAGACAACTCAAACCTTAATCTGAACTTAATGAAGCTTCTGTACACAATAAAAAATGACAAACCAGAAACAGAACATGCTCAACCTAAGAATGTTAAATTTACATATAAATAGTCGAGGGAGAAATGTTCCACCAAAACATAAAAATTAGAATCCTCAAAAATTAAAACAATTTTAGGGGCCGAAAACAACCTAGAAGGTGACACCGATGTTATGAAATGAGGTTTCGAATATTTCTAGCTCTTTGCTACCTAAATTTCCCCAACAAATATTTTTGTTCTACATTTTTCATTAGTTAGTGTCTAGTAAACATGACTCCGAGTAAAACCCAAGGGTTCCTTCCATCAAGTGCATCATATTACCTGATCATTGAAATTCTCGTCTAAAAAAACAGTCAGCTGACAAAATCTACAAAACTAACCATATGCGTATGCTATGGACGGATTATGTTCATTTCTCACAATAGTCTCCCCATCTGCATACCAAGCAATCTCCTCGCCATGACGAATTTCCCTCGGACTACATCCACGAACGCCAATCAAATTTATAAGCCTTCATCGACAAATAAATGAAACAAAATACTGACAGAGAGCTAAAACAAGATAATGTACCTGAGAGGACGAAACCTAACCGTGACGGTGACATTCTCTTTGGATCGGTCGGCATCCAAATGCAAATTTTCAGAGTAAAAGTATTGTGGCTTGCTTCGAGCCGATGAAGATGCTGGCGAGCTCTGGCCATCGATAGATGTTTCTAGGAACTGTTTTGATGATGAAGTTGTTGAAGATGAAGGTGAATTTGCAGCTTTTAAGTTGCTTGAACCTAATTTCTTTGATTTCAGTCCTCTTTTCGACGACATTTTCACTTCAACAAAATATCACTCCCTTTTACACACAGGAAGAAGAAAAAAAAACAAAAATCAATTAGAAAAACAACTCGAAAATAGAAACCATAAAATCGGAGAAAAAAACAAAGTAGAAATTAGTTTTCGAAAATAGCTACACTGTAACAAAATTGATTTTTAGAAATAGAAAGTCGAAGCAATTTCAAAATTTTTGAGTTTCCTCAAGTAATCAAATTGTTCTTTAAGAGCGAAGAAATATCTCCTTTCCCAGTCAACATTGTAGATAAATTCAGTTGACTTTTCAGAATGCAAAAAGAACCAAAAAAAAAGAGAAAAAAGAAAATCACTTCCTTTCTACATCCTCAATTTTCTCACCAATCAAACACATAAAAAACATACCCATTTCAAAAAAGAGAAAAAATGCATGACGATAAAACAGCTAAAAATTCTTTTTTATCCCAAAACTTCACCTCTTCAATCCGAAAGAAAAAAAAAACCACCAAAATTTTTCTTTAGATTTGCTTTTGTTGACCTTCAGTTATACTTTAATGCATTTTAACAAAAGAAAGTTTACCTTGACAGAATCAGAGGAGCATTGTGGATAATACAAACGGAGAGTTCTAAGATCTTTTTCGAAGTGAGAGAGAAAAAAAAATAGAATCTACAGATCTACCAGTTAGAAGAAAGAATTGAGAGAGTAAAAAAGATTAAGAGTCTTTGTATATACAAAAAAAGGATTACAAGAAAAACATCATAATCACTCATCAGTACGAGAGTAAAAGAAAGAAAAAGAGAACTGCTCTTTTTTGCCCTTTTGATTCTTTTCTTTTTCTTATTCCGCTCTAATTTTAGTAGGAAGAGTAGCTTTTTTGCTTGCCTTGGAAGCGATACCCTTCATCAAAGCCAAAGGCAAACGGCAATTTTCAGTCCTCCGACCTTTTTAAGAGCAAATAAAAAATTAAAAAGAAAAAACAAATGGGTGCTGTAATTCCTGCATGAGGATTGAATTTCTTTTTCTTTTTTCTTTTTTTTCTTTAGCGCGAAAATGAGTAATGAGTGTACAAGACACGATCACAGGAGTCGCGTGAGAATGGGGTAAGTAACAGTGGGGTCAAACAAGTGTGGGACCCAAGTTTCGCGGTGGTACACGTGCCGGAATCTGCGATGTTTAATTAGCTTTTTCCCAGTTGGCAGCTACGAAATAAGACAAATTTTTGCTAAAAAACCTAAAATCTTAGTACTGTTTTCCTTTTCTTTTCTTTTTTCGATTTTGTCATATTTTGTAATAATAATGAAATACTTTGTTTTGATTAAAATTTAGAAGTCAAAATTCAAAAACCTAACTCATATTTTTCTTTGATGTGAACCATTTTCGAATATTTGATCACTCATATTCCCAACTGCGGGTCCCTCTCATAATTCCTACAATGATTTAATTTTTTAAATAAAATATTCTTATTTTTTAAATTTTAATCAAAATTATACAAAAATATATTAATTTTTAAAATAAATACTTCATTCCAAAAATATTTTTTCGTTAGACACGTAAATTCAATTATTAATATTTTTATCAATTTGATAACGTGATAAGAGTAAAAAAATAATTTTACTTTTAATTAATTTTTAAAATTATTATTATATAATTTTATTAATTTTTTATTTATTAAAAAAAAATACCTCTTTAGGGAGCACCTATTTGTTCTTGGGGAGCTGAGAAGCAACGATCAGTGTTTCTTATTCTTTTTATTTTTTATAAAAAATATAATAGTATTTTTTAAATTAATAAAAAAAATATTTTAATTTTTTCATAACTTTTATTAATAGTATTTACACTTTTAGAGTGGAGTGTTCATTTCGAAAACTAATATACCGGTTTAAAATTTCGATTAAAACTTAAAATGTATAGGTATTTTACCTTACTTTTTTTGTTAGTATTAGAAAAAGATTTGAATCTAATATTTTGATTAGAAGATCTATATACCTATTATTTAGATAATAATTATAATTATTTTTTCCACTCAAGTTAATAATTTTAACATATAGCATGATTTAATCGTTAGTCTTAAAAAAAACTACTTCAATTCTTTATTTTTTTAAAGTAATAAGTCTTTATTTATTTGGAAACTGATTCATTAATAAACCAAAATATAATTCAAATATCTAAATACGTATTTTTAAACTTTAATTATTAAATCCAATATTTGACTATAATTTAAATATCAAATGTAATTAAATTAACTTTTTTCCGTAAAAGAAACTATCACCTTCACATACAGTTGTTCGATCTTGTAACTTTGCTATAAGACACAAAACAGTAGGGCCTAAATGGCTAAAATCATGAAGATTCGGTGGCGGTGGCGGTGCAAATTACCAAAGAAGGACGATTGTAGAGATTGCAATAAAAGCAATTTGTTCCCTATTGCAATTTGGGAGAAAGAACGTGTTGAAAAACATAATATCTAAGAATTTTGCAAGTGGCGTGTTAAGAGTATCATGCAACTCTTTTTAATGACATAAATAAGTCCTCCAATTATAACGAAATTTTTGTTAAAGCCATCACTCTTTCATTTGATGCAATTAAGTCCTTATATTATTACCTTTTTACGATTAAGTCCAATTTAAATGAAAAATGCTGATGTCACTAACAGACAGTTATCTCATCTATGTTTGCAATCCATGTGGACAAATCCAGCTGATACGACACTTACACGCCCATGAAACTAGCTGACATGGCAATTCTCAAAAGATAAGAAATTAAAAATCATCAATAATATTTAATTATGACAAACGTAATGATACAAAATAAATTTAGCTAAATTCATTATAAAATAATAAAAAATATATAAACAAAAGCCCAATTTCGTGTTACCTCAATCTCCAAACTTCAACGCCACCTCGTTGCAACAACCAAAAATTGAATTAAAAATCAAAAGACACCCAGTATTTTGTTTTTTTGATTCTTTATCACTTTCCCTTCCAATCATTATATCTTTTGAATTTTTGAGGTTTGACTCTGTTTGGTTCTTAAGAAAATGTGGAAAAGAGATGATTTTGAATAACTAAAAAGCTTAGAGGAAGAACCCATTTTTTCCTGAATTTTACTTATAATTTTTTAATTGGCTTTCTAATTGTATTAGTACAACAATTGGTGGGTCTGTTTTGGTTTTTATTAGTCATTAGTAATTTGTGATTTGGCTTATTTTTATGCATTTTTATTTAAGAATAATTTTTTATTTATTTAGCATTTAAGTAAGTGCTGCTTTGGACATGTTGGCATTAGAAATCGTTAGCACATGATAGTACATGAGTTTTGTTGTCCAAAATTGGGTTTTAATGTTTTAAAATGGTAGTATAAGGGTTTGATTGTCTTAAATAAATAATAAGGGTTTTAGTGAAAATTTTGTCTTTAATTTGAATGCTGATTTACCCATTATGCCTTTTATACATATGGACTGAACCGTTACATATGAAAGTTACATAATCTATGAACCCTTTCTCGTCATTTTCATTTAAATTAAAATTACTATGGTAAAAAAAAATAAGGAAATGATGATAATTAGAGTCACTCAAAATGGGAATACAAATTCTATTACTGATCCCATATAGTAGAGGCGAAGTCAGGATTTTAGGTTTGAGAAGATAAAAATAAAAAGTTTAATATTTGAGGGGATGAAATTATAAAATTTTAAAAAAATTAAGGGTAAAATTAGAAATATTTAAAATAAAATAAGAAAAAATTTATAAATTTTTGAAACTTTGCTTGGCGAGGACTCCTACTAATTGCTTCCCTCTGCTTGTGCATATGAATAAGAGATCATATGGATCTTGGATATATAAATATAAGCATTTCACCACCTATCAGATATGTCTTTTAGGTTGAAAACGTACACTTACGACAAAGGGTATTATAACAAATCCACATCTTCATTAATGTGGGACTTTCATGAAGGATACAAGATTTGAGATAAACTCTTACCAATGTAATTCTCTCCTCTTATAGGTAAAGAACCCGTGCAACGAGAGCTTCGTTTCACAAATGGGTGAGTTTTGGATATATAAATATGACTTTCATCACTTATTATGTTTATTTTTTGAGTTGAAAATGTGTATCTATAATACTGACAGGACATACATTTGATAATAAAAGAATGCATGTGAGATCTTAAACTCAAATCATACTACTTTTTATAAAATGTTAAAAGAATTGAATATTGAATTATGTTACATATACAGTCGTTGGATTTGATGATTTTTTGAGGTACATTATGCTTGAATTATGTTACATATATAGTCATTGGATTTGATATTTTTTGAGATACATTATGCTTTTCCCATGTCTTTTTCCAATTGAAAAAAAATCAATGTTATACTTATAAAGGATTATAATAAATTAAGCAAAAACTAATAACAAATCTTTCCCTAAACAAAGTAATGTAATTAATAATGAACTTATCGCACTAATCTACTTAAATTAATAATGTTTCTCTAGAGGATTCAATAGATCAATACATCTTTAAGATATCAATGTATTTTCTAATAAAATGAACATACAACAAGGTGATATTTCAACATCTTAAGAGATTAACTCATCTTTTGATAAGAAGAGCATATGACAAGATGATATCCCAATCTAATTATAAAAAATATTTTAAGAAGGAAGTGTAAAATAGAGTCAATCACACGCTTAGATTAAAAAAGTTCTTTCCTCATTTTAATTTTAGATAAAATAACTCGACAAGATATTTATTCAAGCTAAGATAAGATAGCTTGATAAAATTTTATCTTTGTATAATCTATCTAGTCCTATATTTGCACTATAAATACATTAAAATTGAACACAAATGAGTAGGCTTTATTTTCATCTTTAATACTCCTTTTTATTTTTTTTTATATGATATTAGGGCCATATTTTGCTCAAATTTCTGAGAAATGCAATGCTGAGGATTGAGTTCGTTTTCCTATATATAATTGATCAAAACAAACAAATTTCTCTAGAGGATGGTTCTTACTTTTATTATTTTTATTGTTGTATGTTTTATCTTTTTTGTATTGCATGCATGTTTGTGCCTCATTGGCCTAGCTTAAAAGCTTCTCTACAAAAGCAGAACAGCTACCAGGAAGACACAGAAGTCCCAGAGAAGACAGAAAACTCCCAGCAAGACAGCAGCAAACATATATTTTTTGCAAGATGAAGATAGAATAAGATTTGTTTATTTAATCTTAGATAAGATAGCTTGATAAGATTTTATCTTTGTAATCATACATCCAATCTTATGAACAGGCTTTATTTTCATCTTTAATACTATATACTTTTTATTCATTTTTATATTCTCTTCCCTCGCCAAACCTTGAAACAAAACCAGTTAATAACTCTGCTCCAAGCACTCAAAGCCAACAATCACACTACCTTATTAACAAAGTGATAAGCCTTTCCTTAAGAGTTTGAATCTTACACTGGGATTAAATTATAATATAATCCAAATCATGCTGAGAATATTAACCACATGGAATAAATTGATAATTCAAGATTAATAGTAACTAATAAAAGAAAATGTTCTCCATTATATAATCCAAAACGATATGTAAAAGAATTGAAATTGAAATCCGAGACCCTTCGTCTACCACCAGATCGCTTCCTTTGATTGCTATTGTACCTACCATTTGTTTCTCTTTGGAAAGACAGAAATGAACTGTAACAGGTAACCGACAGCTGTTGGTAAAGGTTTGTTTTCCTTTTAACTTTTTTTGGTCTTGTTTTTGGACCAAATGGTGGAACCATGATGACCACTTTGCATCGACGAATGCAGGTGGAATTTAGTGATCACTTTAATCTTGTCGCTGAAATATTGTAATTGTGGGGTTCCTTACACGTTAGGATGAAACAAATATTTTCCCAAGTTTTTTCTCAAGCATTATCAAGTTGACTCCAATACTCTTGTCCTTTAACATCATATAGCTTGAGACTGGAATGACAGCCATCCAATTATTTTATATTTTTAGGCCAGTTTATTTTCATGCATAATTAAAGCTTATTTTATGTAAATGTCAATTATCATGTAAGTGACGTGATTGATTTGTTGGCAAGAATTGAGAAAAAAAAAAATGCACGAAGCATTGTTGTTAAATTCAACAAATTTAGTGATCAAATAGTAGACTCGATGATTTGATCTTTGAATTGAGTCGATCTTTTAATTAGATTGTTTGTGCGATTGATGTGAAAAAACTCATATTAATCCATTGAGATTATAAAATATCAATGTAACCTACGGAGATACATACTCCGAACAACCTCCCCGTTATGCTTTTGTAATTTTAATATATATATATATATATATATATATATATATATATATATAATATATGTGCTTTTCAAGTTGTTAAATTTAAAAGCAACAATTGAAGGTGCACCTGGTGATGTTGAAGGAAATGTAACTATCAAATACATTTTTTGTATTTGATTTCTTGTTCTTTTCAGGGTATACTAAAATAAATTCTAATTGCTTTTGCAAGTGGGAATAGTCCTCAATTAATGTGGTCTATTCATTACGGTAAAGGGTGTTTTAATATTGCATATATATATAATATATATTCATTCTTTGCCCTAGAAAAAGAAAAGAAAAAAGGTTGTTGGGTTAATAACATTTATCACAATGAAAGCCTGCCACGTTTCATTGATTTTTGGTCACTTTCTCATTTATGAGAATCAAATTTCAACTTCACCATTCATCAGTAATCATCATCCAATAAGTTAAAGTACATATAAATATATATATATAAAATTAACATATTNTTGAAGGACAAGAAAATTGAAAGGCATGCATTAAAAACAAGTGGTTCAGGCGAACTTATGCCACAGCTCACGAGCTGAGGCAGACAGATGCATTATAAATGTTTATTGTGTTGACTGTTATTCGAGTTAATGGTTTGTTTTTTTCTGTTTGATTGTTGCTGTGGAGGGCGTACCCATGTGTTGCCATGCCAACACAAAGGCTTTAGTTTTAAAAGAGTGGTTCGTTTATACACAGCTTTTTTGTCTAGTGGAATTATACTTTATTAATGATTAAAATAAGTACGAATATTAACCTAAAAAAAGAAAGTCAATACCTAATATAAAGTTCTGCTCTCCAACAAATTATGAAAGTATAAAATGGCAAAAGAGAAAAAAAAATGTAGAAGTTCACCCTCTGCCCTGCACTGCACTGCACTGCAATATGTCTAACTGATCAGAATCAGAGATTCTAACTTTTTGCTTAGATATATTACCAACTAATTCTGTCTACAATAAACAAATGCATCAAACATCTGGAAAGTTCAGTACAAATTATGCATATATACACACACCACCATTACTCAGTGTTCTTGAAATAATGATGAAGAAAACAATAATAAAAATGGTGAGCATTGAAATTTCAGTGCCATAATTTATGGTATCTAGCTAGGGTTAATTATGGGTGTCAATTACCATTACTAATACTTATAATGTTACAATATTTCATAATATATGATATCATAATTTAATTTGATGGTGCAATGGAAGCACTATTACTATATATATATATATATTATTTAAGCAGAAGTAGTTTGCAAATGATTATTAGAAGTGAAGGGTAGGTGTGTATGGTTACTATAATACTATAACATATTATAGATTAACATTAATAATGGCTATTGAAAAAGTTTCCACCACATGTATATAATTTATATCAACAACCTCTCCTCTCTCTCTCTCTCTTAATTTACGCTCTTCAAATATGATGTGTTGACAAACCCCAATAAGATTGTTAATGATGTTAACAATTGCTTAAGTTATCTGGAAATTAATGATCCTCTGGTGGGACTGATCGCACTGATAAGCAATATATAATCACAATTGTTTAATTCATGCTGCAAAACCAAGAAATATATATATATATATATATATATATATATATTTATATGTAATCATGTTGGTCTTTTTTCCTCAAGAAGTTATCTTTACACATAATTTCAAAATTTTGATGAGATGTGTAGCCTTTACATTAATTAACGTGAAAATAGATTGATATCTTCATTTTATTATTGATTTATATACCAATAAAATGAAAAATAGACTCCTTCTGTTTCTATACACATGAAAGCATATACATATAGACATTGACTAATCTAAAATTAAGAGAGGATAGCTTAAGGCTAAAGGAAATAGCAGTAAAACTATGGGGGTTGCTTGATAATTGCTAATGCATTTCATTGCAGCTATATGAGTGAAAATAAAAGATGGTAACAGGTAGAATTTTGGTATTTTAAAAAAATTCTATACGTGTCATTTCTTAACAAAGTTTGATTTCTCATTATCTTTGGTATGCAATAGTAAATTGGATATAGAGACAATTAACTAAAGATTACCTTTCATGAAATCTAGAAAACTCATTTTTCATACTTTAATTGGCATCCCCAAAGCCAACTTCTTTCTAATTACTCCTCATACTTATTAACAAATTTGTTGAAAAATAAGTACACATGAGTATTAGACATATATAACCAAAGTGAATTTTAAGTTATAAAAATCGACCTTACTATAAGATTAACCATTAAGCATGTCAAGATAAATGAATGAATCATTTTTATTTTGAGCATTGGAGAGAATGTTAACCGAAATTTCAAATACGGCGAGATTGTTCAATTTGACGTAAGTGGTCTCACATTCGAATCTTATTGAAGGTTGGACATAAAAAAGTCAATATCTAAAGTAATTAGTAAATTAATTATGTGACGAAACAATCATTATCAGATTATATCCAATTCAATCTTATATAAATTGAAGTGCCTAGATGGATTTCATAAAGAAAAACATCATCCAATAAAATGAAATAACGTCAATCTTTATCCAAAGACCTAACATCTATCTTAATCAAACCAACTTAAAAATATGCAAAACATGCACGCTCATCAGATGACAAGCATCCTTCTAACTCTCACTTACCGGCAGATATGCTTTAATAATTTAAGTTTTATTTTTTAAAAATATATAATAAGGTTTTTGGTAGAATATAGGATTATTAATATAAAGAAAAATTAATTATTTAATGGTGCATCTCAGTCTCAAAGCTCCTAATGGATGTCTCCATTTGCGTTAAAGAAACAAAACCTTGGATTATATTTTCTTTTCTATATAAGCATCTTTTTCTGGTACGAAATCGCCCCCTTTAGAGATGCTTTCATTATTTTAATGCTATCCAAGGCTGATGCACCATAATTTCATGGTAGGTTTCAAATCGTTTTCTCCATAGTTGCTTTTTTTTTTTTTTTGTACCATTGCTGTTTGGATCTATCGAAGAATATTATTATTTATGTTAATTTTAAATTAATTACCATCTTTTGCAATCAGTCAATTTATTGATAAACGTATAAAAACTAAACTTTATATGATCACCGGCCAAAAGTATTTGTATTTACATATTTGTTGAAATTAATTTGATTTTGGGGTCCCGACACAGCTATATGTGTATATGTCAATGTAAAAATCTTGTTAATAGGATATTGTTATAAAGTTTTATTTTGATATATGAAAATTTTGAATTATGCAATGAGAAATAGTTCTCTCGTCTGGTGTCTCGTGTGTCTTCTAATTATATTTCACTGTGTTTATATTAAGATTCAAAATTGAAATCTTCAAAATAAGATCTCAAAATTTAACCGATTGAGATATTTGACAAGCTTAATGTTATAATGATGTAACAACGACTACTGATTAAAAATAAACAATGTGCCAAATTTGGCCAGCAAATGCAAAGATGTGAAAGAACAATGCAGTAGTTTTAATTCTTAACTCTTTGATTAAGTATTGATATCAATCATCTAAAAGTTTGATAGCAATTATTGAGAAAAGGAAATTATGAGGAATAACCTTTTTCATAAAGGCATTTCAAAAATAATCATCAAAATAAATATAACCGTTTTTAGCCATATTTAATCATGACTTAACAAAAATACTCTTAAAATTATTTCAAATCAATTAAACCATTCATCATAATTTCTGTCCATTTGTATTTTCGATTTCTCTCTCACCATCCCACTTTCTTTAATTTTATCGATTTTTCTCTTTAGCATTCGTTTGTTATGCTCAAATTTCTCTCTCATATGTTTTCAGATTTCTCTTTCTTGCGCTTTCAATATGCATTTTAATGTGCTTGGGTTGATGACTATTTGGAGAATTTGATTTTTAGGTATTTTGGATAAAACTAAAATGGTAGAAATAATTTGAAATAGCTTCTAATTGGATCAATTCGGGATTTAGACACTAATAAATTCAAAATTTTGAAACTTATAAATTTAGGTTTTAAATTTTTTTTCGATTTTTAGTCGAAATAGGTGTTTTAGATAAGAAAATTTGTATTTTAATTTATGAAAACATGTTAGAAATACTTTAATCAGTGTCAAATTGTCAAAAAAAAAATGACAAGAGTTGAAAAAATTTGAAGTTTTGATTCGTAAGTAACAACATTTTAAGTATTAAAATGAAACAAAATATTTTTGAATATGGCGTGTAACAATAATATTTTTTCAACATGGCGTGTAACAATAATATTTTTTTTTTCAAAATAGCGTGTAACAACCTAACCATGACGTGTCACATGTTTTTGTAGATGGAGTGTAACAACCTAACCATGGTGTGTCATATATTTTTGTATATGACGTGTAACAACCTAACCATGACATGTAACAACCTAACCATGACGTGTCACATGTTTTTGTACATAACGTGTCACATGTTTTTGTACATAACGTGTAACATGTTTTTGTACATTGTGTGTAATATATTTTTGTACATGACGTATAACAACCTAACATGACGTATCACATGTTTTTGTACATGACATTTAACAACTTAACCATGACATGTAATAACTTAATCATGACGTGTAACATGTTTTTATACATGACATGTAACATATTTTTATACATAACGCGTGACATCATGACGTGTAATTTCATTAAAAGTAATTTTATCAAAATTGATTAAAAATAATTAAATTATAAAAAAAATTATTTTTAAAAACATATTATCTATAAGGGTTATTTTTAAAAATATATGGAAGTGAAGCCATGTTTTTGTGGAAGAATATAGCCTGCCATTGTACAGGCTTGAAGGTTTTGGATTTGTACGGTGTTTGCAGTGGTTGGTTGAACTAACATGATAATAAGCTTAATTTGCTTGGTCGGCCCTACTCTCTTATAAGCTGTCTCCCATTATTAAGATCAGTACATAAGAAGGGCATCCAGCCCATATACGTACATAATTTTTTTTATACATTCATCAGAAATAATCAATAAACATATATAAAAAAACGACAATAAAAACAAGAGATTATTGAATGAAAAGTACTATATATATTTTTCATTTAATTGAATATAAAATGCGTACATCAAAATATAATTAGGTCAAATTGACATGATGTATTAGATCTAACTTTAAGATAACTTTAGTTATCTTCCTTTCATTTCACATGTTGAGAAGGAAATATGTAAAATCATTACATGAAAGTAAAAGCAATAGTGCTCTCAATGACTCAATGCTTTGTATAGCAAAAAGGGGATGTAACTAGGGAGGAAAATGATGATTTAAGGTGTATTGGTGATGATGGGTTGGGGGGTGGTCCATGCAAAATTAAAACAAGGTCGACCTTGAACATCATGTGACCCCAATGCTGTCTTACATTGATTTAGCTTGGGTTGGGTGGCTAAGCTTGGCTGAATTTTTGAGTTATGAATAGACAAGAAGTCAACCTCAATGACATTCGACCAAGTAAAGCTTAAATGGCCCACTCATTGGCGTAGCATACATTTATTAGCAACCTTAGGATTCAATGTTTTTATCATGGAGCATGGTCCATTTTGGTTGTCTTCATACCAAGTTGACTACAAATTTGCAGTGCAAATAATCACATCTCAACTCCCTTTACCCCCCAATTTTAGCCTCTTCCAAAGTCACTTTAATATCTTTAGATCATGGATTTCTTCTCACAGTGGGGTTTTTTTTTTTTTTTTTTTTTGAAAGAAACAAAACAGCAGCTGCACTTACATAGGTAACTCAGAGGGGAAATTTGTGATACTTGGATAAGAACCCACGGCAGAAGGAATCAGGTGGAAGCTTCCCCTGGGCCTGGATGGGTAAAATAAAGAGAGCACTGCAACAAGAACAAAGGGTAAAAAGTTTCTCCTTGAAAAAAGAATACTTGTGGATAAATCAGCATTTCCATTGCTAATGCTTGGCATCCAAGAAAGCAGAGAAACTGTTGTAAAAGTAGAACGCATGTGATCTCCATTCTAAGGTGAAGCACTAAATAACAAGTAATGCGAGTCTAGAGGGAAAAGAAGAGAAAAGAAAAGCAATGGCAGGTCATGCACGCTAGTCCATGTGCATGTCTGCATACTTCTTTTACTTAAAGAGGAAAATCTAGATGATGCACAAATCAATACAAAGCGAAAAAAGGGAATACCATAAAAACGTGTATCAAACAACTGATCATCATTTTCCAGATCTGTAGAAACTCTAATGTAACTTTCCCTTGAGTGTCGATGTTCTTAAAAAGTCCTAGATACAAAACACTGCTAGTGAGTTTAAGACTTAGAAAAGCTGGACTTGGAAAAGTAACATGACGATCAACAAACACTTATTCATTAGAAGTGGGAAAAATGGATGCAAACTAAAAAAAGCATGCTACTTCTGCTGCTCCTCCTCCCTTGATAGGACTCTACTTCAACTGTTCTTTTTGATGTTCTTAGTCTTAGGATTGAGATAGTTGGTGTGCTTTCATTGAGAGGTGATCACAATTACATAGCAGATGGCATTGCCATAAATATGACTGGCAACTACACGTTGTCATCTTCTTATTAGATCTCAAGCAGCTACTGAAGAGTTCATCTCATTGAGAATGTGGTAGTATGTAAAGAAATCTGTAGTGCTTCGAAAGCCAGGAAGAAAATCTGAAAAGAATCTCAAAACCGCAGCCAGATGTTGCGAGTCACTAGAGGTAAATGCTGCTTCAAGAAATAATGAGGGCCGAATAGTAGTGACCTGAACAATTTAAAAATTCCTGTTAGAAAGTCTTCAAAATTAATCAAACCAAGCTAACAGCTGAACACAATCACCCAGCATTTTCGTGAAATGCCATGAAATACCTATTTCTTGCCATCAATTTCAAACAAGTAAAGATTTTGGCAATGGCCTAATGTTTAGACATGCACAGTTACACATGAAAAATCTGCAAACAAAAACCAACAAACATATAGAGCAAATTTTACCAACATTTTGGTGAAATAAGACAAGGTTGCTTGTCCATTTCATGAAAGCCTACAGATCTCAGTTAACTTTAATAACGATGTCAGAATGAACAAATATAATGAATCCAGTTCTCGATTCATAAAACTGTCATTTTACATAAATAAAAAACACTCTAATTTATTTTCCACTGTAGTTACCGAAAAAAGGATTACCTTATGCTTCCGTGCATAACGTAAAGCTTCAAGATAATATCCATCTTGCACAAGTAACAACACATAATCATGATGTAAAGAGAGCTGTCTTAGCATATCTGAACCCAGCTTCCTAATTTGAAAATTTTGACGACCCGACTCTAGCAGCTGTAGAGCAACTTCTTTTGAGGGCTCAATAATCTGCAACAGAAGAATTTTCACCCTTAAACAAAACTAAAAACTCAATCCAGCCAAAAACGTATGCATAACTTTTCTTTCTTTTGCAAGGAAAAACACTTATTGTGAAGGTAAAAGAGACTTCAAAACCTTGTTTATGATAAACAAACTCAGTTCTGCATATCGCTCGCTACGGGCCAATAGTTGAATAGTTAACACGTATAGATTTGGATGCACTTTGACCTTTTCCAAACTAGCACTGCACATTGGAAACAAATAAGATTTCATGGAACAACACAATTTCAATAACAGAGTACCATAACCATGCATTCTATCAGTTAGTATTTTCTCTTTCAATTGGTCAATAAAGCATGGTGGTAGAGCTTGGTTGTTATATTGCTAGATCATGTAGTTAATTTTCTTCCACCTGCTCCTGACACAATTGTGCCTAGGAATTTTTATTTTTCCTTTTCTTTTGCTTCCAAAACATCATTATAATTGCTGATCTAAATTTGGAATGATAGCTATGTTTTGTTAGAGTTTACTTGATAAATCTATTATTTATGTCTAAAGACTTGGATAAAGCCACATAAATTTTACTGCTCCTCAGTAGAAGGCCGGGCCAAAAGCTTCTTCAGATAACCAGAAAATGATTTATATGAGTAACTTTTTTTTGCTACAAAGTTTATATAACTTATGTTTATATTTTCCATATAAATGGCTAAGAAAACATTATTAGAAAATAAGTTTATACACAATAGGGAGCTTTGTGTTTCTATCTAGAATATGGTTACAGCGGTTGTTTATAAGATTCAAGCCCATTTTAAGAATCCTTTAAAATAGTTAAACAGCAGTCCTAAACAACTTCCAATAGTCAGCATACCTTCGACAAAACTCAAGAATGATGGCAACCAGATAAGAAGGCTCTCCAACCATCTCTTCCTCGATAGGAGCAAAGACAAATTTGTACATCTCATCAGGTGAAATTGCAGGTGAACTGAGCTGAGACTCCTGCTGCTCAGAAACACTAGCATTTAATGGATTACTACTAGGACCTGGAAATTGAGATGAGAAGGATGATGACTGAGCTTCAGTGGTACAACTTTCAGCACCCATAACCACTTTGCCAGCAACAAATTTTGTACCATTTGAGCTGGTTTTCAATGGTTCAACGCTGGAACTATCCTCAGTCTCTGAAGAAGAATAAGTTGAAGGCCTACCAACACTGTTGACTCTGGAAGCAGATTCATGTTGGATGGATTTTCCAAGGCCATCTGTTCTGTTGGTGAATACATCAATGCCTTGTCCTGGGCCACTCACATTTGGCACGCTTGAGGGAGCCCTCTCAGTCTTTAATCCCTTTAAATAACTGCCAGTTTTAAGAGAGTGGGAATATGAGGTGACTAATACATCCATTGCCTTGGCAACCATGGTGACAGGTCTGCGTTCTAGAATCACTGTTTGTGTAATTCCCAAACATAGTTGTTTAGCCTGAAATAGCAGAAGCAATGCACACTTAATAACAGGTAATGATTATATTGCCATTCATTGTGGAAAGAGAAAGAGAGATAGCTGAGAATTGACCTTATTAGCTTCCAGCTTTCGTCTTTGCAAGAATTCCAATACTGATGGAACTTCTGAGCTACTAGCAGAAATTGCCTACAAGGAGAAAAAGGGGAGAGTCATTACAAGAATTAACCATTACAAAATAACAAAGAATGACCAACAAGACTTGCCTCCAAGTCTAAGTGGATCTTCCATAAAAGCTTATTGGTAACATCACAAATAAGGTCAGGAACCAAAAAGGTCCAGTCATCTCCATAAATAATTGCTTCATGATCATTTGTATGAGAGGCCTCTGAGCTTTCACTTTCTTTGCTGCTAGGTCGAGATGTAGAAATATTGGACCTTGGAAAACCCCTCAACAGTACAGGAAGTGGAGCAGATATGGGAGCTCGAGAATCTGCAAATATGTCATAGAGTATAACAACCTTTGCATCTACTTGGTGAACAAGTAGTACATTATCAACCACACTCACAGCAACCTTGCTCGAATAGATTGGTAAAGAACCCTGCAAATGGAAATGAATATGGTTGGGATTTCAACTCAAAACCAGTTTGAATGTAGCCTGCACTTGAAATGAGCTTGAGGGAGTTTTGAGCAACACTTACCTGTTGGACAACAGCATCACGGTAAAACCGATACAAGTGCAGTACCATTGCAACTCTATCAACTTGCAAACAGTATATTCTCCCATAGCTGTCAAGTAGAAAAAGAAGATCTTAATATTTATATATTCTAGCAAACAATTTGGTATATTAGCAGAAAAAGATAAAAGAAACATACACAGTGACAATATAGACATCTTCAGAAGCAAGGACAGGCTTGCTGTTAGCTTCAGATTTAGCCATTACCATCTCAAACTTTGGTAATCGAATAATCCCAGCAGACGAAAGCTGAACATAAGCAACTTGTCAAATTAATGAAATCGAGGACAAAAAGGACCACCACCTATCTGTACTGTCTATTAAAGGCTAAGGAACCACAATAACAGGATCACTTTTCCCAAGGGACCATCACTCTAACACTACATTTTCATGTCAACTTCAGTAGATGATCAATCTCTATTTTTTCAAGTGTCATAAAGTTAACCAAATGTTGCAACAAGTGCAAGCTTTTAATACCATTTTCTTGCATGTAGCCTCCGAAACCAATTTCTAAGTTTATTTTCTTGCATAGAGCAAGCATAGCCCAGCCAAAGTAGAGCCTCGTCTAAATGTCTGTTTGGCCCAGCTTTTTCTCAATGTAGCTACCTCTTAAAAGAAAAAGTCGAGCCAAACAAGATTTTAAGAAGCTCTTTAAAAAAATAACTTTTTTTAAAGAACAAAATCTATAAAAAAAAAAAAAGAGCTTCAGGAAAAGCTTTAGAGAGGAGCTTTCCCTTCTTTTCTTTTAAAAACATGCCAGCTTTTCAGGAAAATTTTTATTTTTGTTCCAAAAATGTCCTCATTTATTAAAAATAATCCCAATGTTACCCTCTCAATCAATCTCCCTCTCCTCTCCCTCTCTCTGCAAATCACCCCTCTCCAACGCAAATCATGATCTCTCTCTCCTCTACCTCTCTCTGCAAAGACTATTAAGAAAAAAAAAAAAGCAGAAGGCCCATACTACTAGAAAGGTATTTATTAAATACCCTTTATGGTAATTTTAACCAAAATTAGAGCTTATAAATGTTGTTTTGCCAAACAGCTTATCAATAAAATAAAGCTTATAAAAGTAACTTCACCAAACAATTTTAGCTTTTTTAAAAGTTATTATTTTTCATAAAAGCTTCACAATAGCTTTTAAGCTTAAAAAAAAGACCAGGCCAATCAAACTACTAGAAAGTTATTTATTAAATATGCTTTATGGTAATTTTAACCAAAATTAGAACTTATATAAGTTGCTTTACCAAATTGCTTATCTAAAAAAAAACCTTACAAAAGTAAATTTACCAGATAGCTTTAAGTTAATTTTAAAAGTTATAATTTTTCATAAGAGCTTCATAATAACTTTTAAGCTACCAAAAAAGCTAAACCAAACAGGCTCTAAGAGGATTTCTAGAAAATTGAGCAAATATTGAAGCTCTTAGCCATACCTGCAAGCCATTGAATGTCTTGCACTGCATTCCTGAAGCAAGAAGAACCAATCTGCTCTCGTGCGTGTAGACATACCAACTCACATTTAATTTCCTTGCCTCCACCAAGGCAAGTGACTTTGAGGCATAATCATAAGCAAACAAGTCCAACCCACTGTGATTAAATTCCATTTCAGTGAATTGAACACAATAAATCTTTGGTGCCAATAAAAGTAGAAACATGGAGAGGAAAAATAGAAAGAAGTATACCCTACATAACTCAAAAAGGTCAAGGATGGATGACTATTACTCAATAACATGGACAATGATGGCAAAACTTGTGAGGTTGACTTGATGATGTTGGATGTACAATGCATTTAAGTTTCCAAACTAAATTTAACAGTAAAATTGTTGATTCTGGCCTTGGGAACTTCTTATTCCGGATCCATGCTATAGCGGTATCTCCCCAAGTATAAGTTACATAAATTGTTCTCTTCCCCAGAGGAAACTGATAAAAAATGTGTAATAATGAATAATTTGCCAAAATGATAATGGTTTTCCTCTCTCTTTTTCATATCATTATATTTGTCTTGGTCATGCAGCAAAGACAGCACAGTTCCGTGCATCAATAACAAAAGAAAGCATACAATGCCAATGGCTGATACAAAAGTTCTAAATGTTCTTTACCTAGCTGCATGGCCTGAAAGAGTCCATCCATTGCTACAAGAGGATTTCAGGTATGATAAAATGATGTGCATTAGGTGATAATAACATCTATTTGATGCATTCTAACTAGTAGGTAACTCCAAAGTTGCTAATTCTGCTTGTTCCAGTGGTAACGGTTGGGTGGGATTTGAATAGAGATCCTAAGTTTAAGCTGCAGTGCTCCCTCTTGTAAAAAAAAAAAAAAAAGGAAAAAGAAAAAGTAATCTCCAAGTCAGTAGGCTAATTAAATTTCTTGTAAATGTTACAAACCATGTTTATTTTATATATTAGGCATCCAAGTGAACGTGAAGTAAGCATTCAGAGGCAGCATAACATTGCTATTATATGAAATTGAATTCCTTGTCAGAAATATCATATCTCAGTTGATGCTGAATTTTTACACACCATATCAAGATTTAAGATGTTCACAAAAACAAAATCATTATCCAATACAATTGTAAAATGGACAGGAAGCCTCCCCCTACCTGGTCTTTACAACTACAATATCACATGACGGACAATCTGTCCAGAAAAACCCCAGTATATTCTCCGACTCAGACTTGCACCTGTGAGTGAAAGTTTCCCCTGTTTCTCTATGCCAAAATTGTATCAATATGTTGGATCGTTGGACTGCTATAAACTTTTCATCTAGAGAAAACCGGATGGAGCAGATAGGCCCTTCATCTATTGAATCAGTGGTAGAGGCAGCAAGAGGAGAAAAGGGAGTAGTTTTCCACGAAAAGACCTGTGTAGAAAGGCAAATAAGAAAAATAAAATATGGAACTGCCGAGGTCAAACAAAATTCAAGCACACTTATTAACTTCAGAACTACAAAACCTGATCAGATGTAGAAGAGATAAGCAACTTATTTCCATCATCATAATAGAAACCTCTTGATCCAGGAATGTTGCAACGTAGAGGGGGATATTGTATGAAAACATGCGACAAAGCTCCAGATCCTAAACCACCAACACTGGCTTGAGAGCTTGATGCTTTCCCGGCCATCTTCCTAAGGTTATGTTGAGTTTTTGAACCTCAAAACCCAAATTGCTGGAGAATAATAAAACTACTGAAGCACAAAAGGATAGTATGAGTACAATAGAAAGAATGTACCGAGCTTAAAGACTAGCAATAAAAAAAAAAAGGAAAAGTTCATCGCATTCACCGTCTTATACAAAGTTTGAACAACTTCCTCCAAGGATCCAAACATTAAACCTTTCCCCGGAGCTATAAACAAAAAAGGAGAAAACATTAATCTTAAGTGCAGCTTTTTCAAAAGGGATTATGCACTACAAATATATTTCTTTCTTTTAATGCATAAAAGTATATTTCTAAGCAACATGGATACCGTATTCTGCATGCAAGTCTTTAGGGCAAGAAATTCTTTCAAACACATATCGCGTTCAACCTCCGGAACTTTAGCTGCCACACAGGCCCCATATTCTTTTGCCTGCAAAGACGTCTCTTCAATTAAAAAATGAAAAAGACTAGTAGCCAAGTGCAAGCAGAACAAACACTCACTAAACAGCAGGTTCAACAAAAGGACTTTCCGCAATCACATTTTTGTTTATTTTCAACCTCACTTACTAAATATTTAAAATATAATCCTGATGAAACAGGCAGAAGTACAAGGCCAAGGTGAGTACTTATCGACGAACCTGAGCCGTACAATTCACTAAAATGCGCCTAAGTGGGGAGATTGTGTTCTTTTCTTTCATTTCCACAGCTCTGAAAAGAAAATTAATAAAGAAAGAGGAAATACAAAAATGAATAGAAAATGACGATTCTTAAATTTGATAGCAATTCTTAAAGGGAAAAATCTCACAATTCTCAAATTTCAAAGATTAATAGAGTGCGAATTGAACATGAATTGATTAACTTAGGGTTATCAATTGAATTGATAAAAAAAAAAAACCCAATTAAATCCTAGAGACAGACTCGCTTCAATCCACAAAGTATTAGCAGAATCGAAGAGATAGAGAAGAGAAAATACCTGGGCAATTCAACATTTCTTCTGTAGGTTTCCGGGAACAAAATTCTACTGCTCTTGTCCTTGTTTTGGTTTGCCTTCCGCTATCGAACCTACAGACTTGGCTTTGAATCGTGGAACGAAAAGCTAGTTACCTCTTCCACTACACCTAACGGTCCTAGTCTGAGAAATACGACTCCTCTGCCTCGTTAGTTAGTAACTAGTACAGCCAATCCGAATACCATTTTCTCAATTCTATTTTTGTTTTAGGATGTCCAGTGAATTAAAATTTTTATATTGATTTCTTAATCCCCATGGTAAAATATTTAATATTTTTAAGCTTACATTGCATGATCAAATGGTCTGACTCTTACAATGAGGAATGATTATAAGTAGGGCCGGTATCCCCGTATAATATAAATTAATTAAAATTCTATTTGATTAATATTTTTTATTTTTTTATAAAAATAAATTAAAAAAATTATAAAACTCTTTAACTATTTAAAAATATTCTAATAAATTCTCATTTTTTTATCATATAAATTTTTATTATTAACATTAATTATTGGTCATTAATCTAAACGTTACTTATTGATTTATATTAACGTAAAATTCAAAAATATTATATAATTATATAATCGTAATTTATCAACATATCACATCATTATTTATTATGACATACATATTAATATACATACACATCAATATCACATCGCGTAAAAAAAATAATTGACATTTTATCTAATCACAATTAATTAAAATAAAAATAAAATTTTGACTTACAATAAAAAATTAAAAATTTAATAAAAAATAAAAAAATTATTTAAAATTTCTTAAATGACTAAATTTTTTTAAAATACTATACCTAACAAAAAATATATATTAAAAATACAAATCAAAATAACTTATATGATTAAGTTAGATTACGAGATTCAAGTTTTTATACGAGCACCTCAGATCATCGACATCAATTTTTATATTATTGTCTGCTCCTTGGTTTTTTTACCTACCTTTCAAGAACAAATATTTGAATTTACTTTCACTTTCTTAAGGAAAAAAAAAAAAAAAGAAGAATCTCCAATTGTAGACAAAGGTAAAATTTTCCTGAAAAACCCAGCGAATGATATTTGACTATGGGAAATATTAGCATATTTTATCGTGTACAGCATCAAACATATAAAAGTGGACAGCATCAAATTCAAACACCATGAGATGTCAACAGATTTTTCCTTCTTTCCGCAAAAAATATAGAAAGGGCCAATATCTCAAACATATTTCATGGTCAAGCAAAATCATCCTAACCCTGTTGCTACTGAAGTTGGGAGAACTAGATTACAAGCTACGTTACAATGCAAACCCCGAACCTTATGAATGAAAGAAATTATTGCATCATGGCAAAAATAAAATTCCCTTCTCATCAAAAATACAATAAGCCTAAAAAGGTCCCCAAGAAATTACTATCACAGAAAAGCAGGCAAGCAACAGTTGATCAACGCTTGACCCATTGGAAGCTCTTCCTTGCTTTTGCCTTCCCTGGTTTTTTCCTTTCCACCACACGTGGATCCCTTGTCAAGAAACCGGCTGGTTGGACACATGAGCTTTTTAGTAAATATTTTCATAAGATAAAAAAAAATGTAATGATGAAGATTATGATTAAAAGTCCTTGCCAGACCCCAAAAATGGATTAATGGAGTGTAAATGACCAAGATACAATAATGCACAATCCTAAAAGAGGTAATACCAGCTCTGAGTGGAGGACGTAGCTCTGGCTCAAAATTTTGCAATGCCCTACTGATTCCCAACTGAATTGCTCCCACTTGGCCTGTCACAAGCAGATAGTCAGCTTCACTTAGAAGGAAGAAAACTAAAGTCAATAGTGCAACAAAGCACTTATAAAACATTAAATTTCACCTTAGGCAAACGGCATTAGACTGTTAAATATGAAAGTAAGCTAACTAAGGTAATTAAGGTATCTATTAGATAAGTTTTCCTTAACACCGTGCACTGAAAGACCACTATACTTGAAATCAAAGTTTGCCACTCTCTAGATGATATCTTGAGTGCAGTATGCCTGTGGTAGCATCCACTTTTTAAGATTCAACAGCCAATGAACTCCATAACCTTGCAAAATGAACTATGAAGACCAGACTAACTGTTCAAACCTCATCAGCTCAAAAGCATAACTAAGTTATATGATAGCATACGAAAACAAATAGAAGGGTATTATACAAATTTTAATCTGGAAGGGAAAGTATTTTTAAGAAGTTGTCTAACATGTAAGAAGGTGGGGCCAGCCTCCTGGCAAATTTTTAAATGAGAAAAATTGAAGCTCGTATTAGCCAAACCTCACTAAGCTCTATTTACAGACAACAATCAACTTACCAGAAAGGCCTTCAGCTAGTTAACACTTATCATGTTAAGTGTCATTGCGGTGGCATTTTGCCACCATTTGACATGAGATCATGCAGTGCCAACAAGTTATGGCCATTGGTTGCAGGTTGGATTTGAGGTGGCTGCAACTAGACATGTAGTATGCCAAGTCAACACGTTAACTAATCTTTCATTAGATTAAACATATTTAGACTGTATACTTAATAATTTGACTTATTGCAAATAGAAACTAAACTGTCTACCCTCATTCAAAGAACTAGTATTAAACACATGTCAAACATCGTTCACTCTTGCAGAAAATAAGTAGTGCAATTGTTATCTGTACAACTTGAGAGGATAAAGCATGCCTAAAAATATTTGCAAAATCGCATTTCTCCATGGCTGGTCCCCACAAGTTAAAAAGCATGAAAATATATTCATCCAATTACTTGTATTAATTCTGTGGCTAACATGCTCAATGCCAGATCAACAGGGTGAAATAGTAAAGACTGCTCCCTTTCTATAGGCATAACATTTTTCTTATTCTTGATAAAGCAGCCTGGTCAAGTACAATATAATGAACAAAAACAACTTTTTTAAATTTTCCAGCTTGATATTCATGTAAAAGTGGTGATGCATAAACTTGAAATCGGAGAAACTCAAGTGTTAAACAAATAAATTTGGGACATTGCTATTAAGGAAACTGTTTTTATTGTTTAGAGGAAGGAACGAAGTGTAAGTTCAAGGACTTAAGCTTACCTGTAACACCACCTCCTTTAACAGTGCAGTTAATGTCCCAAAGGCCTAAGGTCTTTGTTTCAGAGAATGGCCGAAGAAGAGCAGCACGATGATCAAGCATTGGGAAATAGACATCAAATTGTTTGTCATTGATGATAAATTTCCCAACACCAGGTTGAACCCAGACACGAGCTACACTACATTTTCTTCTCCCAGTACCATAAGCCCTTCCCTTATCGTCTACTTGTCTTACTCTTGCTTTGGCAATTTCCTCCATCTTCAGGAGTTCTATTTCAGCTCTCATGGATTTCCTTGTATTCTTTTCATATCGCATATCTTCTATAACACTTAAAGGTGGCAATCCATCAACCCCTTCTAAATCCTTCAGAGCAATCAAACTGTCAAGCATCGCATCTGTGATACCGGATGCTGCAATAAGGTCACCAAATGCACGATTCGGACCTGCAAAAGGGTATAATCTTCCTCTTAACCCCAAAGATAAATCAAGGTAAAAATGTAGCCAGCACCTTGATTTACAAACAAGGAAACCAAAGCCATAATTTATAAAAATTTTCCTTTTTTATTTCAGTTCTCATCCTACTCTTCCTTCTATTATACAAAGGCCCCATTAGCCATTGCAATTTGATTCATGTATGATCACACTCGCTGAGTTTTGCTGCAAATGCTATTCTAAATAATATAAAATTTGCCAATTACGATGAGCTTGATCTCAATGGCAAAAGTAAGTTCCTAGCTATCCTAATCGCCACATTTTCACTCTATGTTATAACCGCAATGCCAAACTACGCCTAAATTTATTATTTCATCCTTTCAATCCTATAAAAAACATAACAATAAATTGCTACTGAATCTATTTTTTATTAACAAAATGGAAGCTTGCCTTTGAGTACGGCAGTGAGCTGCTTCTCTTCTTCTTCAAAATTCTTCTGCTCCTCAACACTATCATCACTCTGGGCAACACTAGTTTCACCTCCGGTTTCAACAAAATCCCGTACACCTTTTAAATCAAACACGCCATCACCTTTCTCTTCCTCTCCAAAGCTCCACGCTTTATCTTCCTCTCCAACCAACCAATCCCCTTCCCCACTCTTCTTTCCAGCACCACCGTCTTCCTCACCGGCTGCCGTAGGAGACTCGGTGACGCTGGAGAATCCGGCGAGGTTTCCGGACTCATCGGAGAAGAGACTGTCGAATTTCCCGTCATTATCTGGGGAAATTTTCCATGGATTGGAAAACGATTGATCTTTTTTATTATCGTTGTTATTGTTTTGATTGGTTGAGAGGAAACGGAGGAGGGAAATGGGAGGGTGTTGAGGGGAGTAGGGATACGGTTGGGATTTTGAGGAAAGGAGGGGTAGGAGACGGAAATGGGAAGGTTTGGGGAGGAGACGAGAAAGCATTGTGGAAGGGAAAGGGGTTTGGGGGGGTTGGGAAGTAGAAGGACAGGATTTTCATGCTCTGGGCAGGGTTTTAGAAATTTGGTAGATTTTGAACCGAACCGCTTCAATTCAAATGTCCGTGGGCCAACAAAGCCCAAAGATGTCTAACTTTTTGTCAGTATTATGATTTTTCTTTTGATTAAAATATCCATCAAATCTTTGTATTTATATATTTTATTCAATTTAAACTTTACATTCAAAATCTAAATAATTTAATTTCTTAATTTTAAAAATTACTTCAATATAATTTTTTTTCTCTAATAGTATCCAATTTTATCATTAAAGGGATAACGTTAGTACTAACGTGATACATATTAGTGACATGACGTTAACATGATAATGTGGCACCACCACATGGCACAGATGTGATGGCATGACAATGCCACATGACATTGATATGATGACATGGCATTGACAAGTTGGGGTTCGGTGTCACATGGCAATGTTGATGTGGCAAATTAAAAGAAAAATTTTTCAAAAAAAATCTATGCCAAGTCACAGGAAGTAAATTGAACAAAAATTTTTAATACATAGACTAAATTGAATAAAATTTAGATGTTGAGAGACTAAATTAAAAAATATTTAAAAAATATAAATATTTAAATAAATAATAATATATTTATTGGTTAAAATACTTGCTAAGTCTTTGTACTTATGCATTTTGTTCAATTTAATCCATATACTTAAAATCAAAGCAATTTAGTTATTTAATTTTGAGAATTGATTCAATTAGTCCCTCTTTCTAACAGCATCCAAATTTACTATTAAATGAGATGATGTGAACGCTGACATGGCATTGATGTGGCACTTTTGATAACGTGATATTGACATAATGATGTAACACGATCACATGGCACCAATGTGATGACGTGACAGTGCCACGTGCCATTGATATGTTGACGTACCATTAACAAACTGACATGTCAGTGCTACATGGAAAATTAAGAAAAAAAATTTCAAAAAAAAATTCTGTGCCACATCATGAGGACTAAATTGAACAAAAATCTATAATACATAGATAAAATTGAACAAAATTGAGGTTTTTAGGGACTAAATTGAAAAAATATTTGAAAAATATAAATATTTAAGTGGATAATACACATATTAATTAATAAGTCAAATGTTTATATGAAAAATATTTATGTTGTTAAAAAATATAAATCAATATTTTCTTACTTTATTCTTTGCAAAAATTAAGTTTGAATGCCACGTCATCATGTTAGAATAAATATGTTAATTCAAACTAAATTTTTGCAAAGAGATAAATTAATATATTTATTCTAGAATCAAATAATCAAGTAAGAAAATATTTATTTATATTTTTTAACGTCATAAATCTTTTACATATAAACATTTGACTTATTTATAATATGTGTATCATTTACTTAAATATTTATATTTTTAAATATTTTTTTAATTTAGTCCCTCAATATTTCAGTTTTGTTCAATTTAGTTCATGTCATATAAATTTTTGTTCAATTTAGTCCCTATAACGTGGCACATAATTTTTTTTTTAAAATTTTTTCTTAATTTGCCATGCCAACATTGCCATGTGGCATCGACATATTAGCACAATGTCAGCATTATGACCTCATCATATCAATACCACGTGGCACTACTATGTCATCACATTTGTGCCGCTTCATCATGTCAATGCCACGTCAACGTTGATGTCATCCCTTTTAACGAAAAAATTGAATGTTGTTAGATGAAGGATTAAATTGGGATAATTTTCAAAATTAAGTAATTAAATTGTTTCGATTTTGAGTATAGAGACTAAGTTGAACAAATTGTATGAGTATACGAACTTTGTGGGTATTTTGACTTTTTTTTTATTAGAAAAAATTATTTTATATACCTTTGGAGAAATATTTAAATTCTACAAGCCATTATAATATATTCAAAAAATTAATTAATTAATTTAATAAATAAAAGACATATCATAATATCCTAATTCTCTGTACAATTTAAAAACTTCACCAACAACATATAGAATAATAATTTTTTTATTAGTAGTATATTTTATAAAAAATCTCGAGAAAGGGAAGTCAAATCAACTTTTCATATGGTAGAATTATATGGTTAAATATGTAACTAAAAATTTATATGTTAAAAAAAGAGCTTACTTATATAAAAAGTCAATTCTAGCAAATAAATTTTAGAATAAGATCTGAATTTATTAATTTATTTAGATCGATGGATCAAATTTATTATTTTTCTTTAAATAAATGCAATTTTACCAATATACTTTCTAATTAATTCAAAAAATAGTCAAAAGTTAACATATTATGTAAAATATACTTTTGCCGTTAATTTTTGATCATATTTTAATGGGATTAAATAAGTGAAAATTCTAATCTATGATCCTAAGTAGAGAGGCAAATTTGAACCTTATCCCATAAATCCATAGATAATTATTGGTTTGCTAAACATTCTTTACAGTTTTAATTCTCATAAAAAGAATTTATAGCTTTCAAAATTATTTAAAGTTTACTTATAAAATTATTATTATTATTTTCCTCTAAAGCAAGAGGATAACACATCAATTTTGTTATAAGTAGGGGTGAACAATCAATTAAATCAGTCAAAAAATTATATTAATCGACCCAATCGATTTTGATAGGGGATTTAATTAAACCAATTGAATTTGCGTTTGATTAATTGGCTTTAGTTGGTTAATTTGGTTTTAACTGACTTAATCGAATTCTTTTTATCTATTAAAATTTTTTAAAATTTTAATTTACTTAATAGTTTATTTTTAAAAATTATTAGCCTTATGTCTTTTTATGATTAACATAAGATTATTTTGAAAAAAATACAAATTTTCTTTGATATTAATATAAAACGAATCATTTTCATATTAAAATAAAATCTGTTAGTGACATAAGTTTTTTACATAGTAAAGTAAAATTTATTCCACTATCAAATTCAAGAATATCTTACGAGAGGAAGAATTGAAAAATTTTCTATATTTTAGGGGTTAATACTTTATAATATAACGTTTATATTACAAATAATGTTATAATACATGTTATTATATATATATATATATATTAATGACTTATATAGATTATTTTTGAAAAGGCTTATATAAATTCATCGATCACCATTTAATTATTTATATTAATTTAATATTTTAATATTGACTTTTTTTTATTTATAATCACTAATTCAATTAAATTTATTAATTGTGGTCCTTGGCTTCCAAATTAAAGACCAAAACTCTTATTTGAAGTTTCAAATTATTAGAATGGTTGCTCAAAGTATGTTGTACGTGCTATGTACTAATACCTTTTCATCAAAATTTTAATTTTCAATCTAAATTAAATAAGAAATTAACATTTTTTTAACACAAGATATATAATATCAGATAAATATAAGATACAAAGGATTTTTTAAATAAAAACTATTATAGAAGCTGTTAAACTATCCAATTATAAATCTTATTTGGTTTACTGATTAAAGTCCTAATTCTTAACATATGGTTAAAATTATCCTAATGCAAAGTATAGAGAACTTAGTTTAAAAGATCAAGAGATGATATGTCAAACCCTGCTTTGTAAAATAATTATAATGTCATTCACATGCTCGATAGAATGTTTGTATATTTAGGAAGTTCGAGAAATCGTTAAAAGACGATATTGCCCCTAATGGTATCATTAAGTCGATTAAGCCTCGAACTAGTTCAAATAGGAATTTTAAGGTGAAATTAAGAGTTTCACAGTTCAGGGATGACTCAAAATGGTAATTAGGAGTTCGAGGATCAATTCGGAGTCAAATTGAAATTTTCACTATATAGGGGTAAAATTGTAATTTTTCCATCTGCGGACAAAATTTGAGATTTTGAGAGAATTTAGATCACATTTGACAAATTGGGGAATGATATGAGTATAAGGGATAAAAAATATGTCTATGGGCAATTTTTCAGTTTTTGGGGCAAAAATGTAATTTTTGATTTTTACGGGGGCAAAAGTGTAAATATCAAAAATTACTTCACCAAGACTTTGGATAAGTTTGAGAATTTTATCTAAGTTATGGATATTTTAAGGAATAATGTGTGGTGGAGATTTAAAGCTTGAAAGATAAGAATTTAAAAAATGGACCAATAATGTAGTGACATGTGGCAAGTTTAGATTATTATATTATTTAACTATAAAAATCAGCCCACACCACCATTTTCTCTTCATTATGGCCGGCCATAGCAAGAAAACAAAGGGGAAAAGAAAAACAAAAACCTAGGGGGAGAAATTCAAGGAAAAATTGGTGAAAATTCAAGGAAACAAGTGACCAAAGGTAAAATTTCTTGATTTTGACTTGTGCTTTACCTTTCCCATGCATTTCCCATCATTTTCCATGGTTGAATCATGTGATTTGAGGATGAATTCAATTCTGGAAAAATGGGTTAGGAGAGAGAAACTTGTTAGATTAATTTGATTTTAAGTTATGTTAGTGTTTTAAGTTAGTTTAGCATATTTAGGAACAAAACAACAAGAAAAGAATTTATTTTCCTCCATTACCATTATTGGCTGAATTTTCTAGGGGAATATTGGCTGATGATCTTGATGTTTATTTGAGGAATTATGATGAATAATGATGAATTATGAGTCTAGAAAAATAATGGAAATTTTTGGAGCAAAAATATGAATTTTTACCCATTAGGGGTATTTTCGTAATTTGCTATCAGGACTGATAATTTGCACCACACTGAGGGACATTAAGTCAATTTGGGTGCAATTGAGGTATAGAAACTGAAAAAAATTAATTTGAGATTAAATTGGACGCGTTAGTAATTTAATCGGGTAATAGGCCGAATTAGGTCAGCACCGCATTTAAGCGGTAGTCGGATAAGTTGCATGTCATATCATGCATATATACCGAGCCTGAATTGATTTTATAATGGTCAAGCATTGATGTGGTGAATTATGTATTGTATATTGTGGATAAGTGGTGAGCAAATTATACTGGTAAAAGTACAGATATTGTGCTTGAAGACTGAGATTAGGAGTACATCGACTCCTAGAACTGTGAGTGGACAATTTATCGTCTTAAATATCTAGAGTAATTATACTTGTTTAATGCTTTTATTGAATGGTGAGTTTAAATTATAAAATCTTATGTTTTTCAATTAAAATATTTTTTAATAAAAATGAGATTTATACTGGTTTTGAAATCAAATATTGTTTTGGGAAAATTGAGTATATAGAGATTGTGTTGAAATTTATAATTTTATATGTTATTGAAATTGTGGCTTATAACATTATGGTAGCATGATGGCTAAATTTTTGGGGTTGACATGAAATATATGAATAGTTTTGGATTGGTCTCGGTAGACTGGATTACATTTATTCGTCATATTATACTACTGGAATTTTTATGGGTCTAGTGGTATATTAAACAGTCACTGCAGTGGTGGGGGTTTCCGTGGACTGCCTATGAGAGGGGCACGGTAACTCAATTATATACTTACCTCCGGGAGGAGATGTTGGGTGAAGTATCTCCTGAGGTATGATTTGAGTGCACCTTACGTTCGGGCCACCACGTGAGAGTGAGACTCAGCCAACACCAAGGAACGACTGTGTGTCAGATGTGAAAACATGTTTATGGGTATGTGACAGTTAACAGCCTTGACGGTCTCAGTGAGATATCTTGACGAAGGTACCCGCGAGAATGATATTGGTAGGGGCCAAGTTTAAGAAATTCATAAGCCGAAAAATTTTGATGAAAAGAAATTATTTGGTATAGATTGAAACGAATTTTGTGTTATGAATATTATTGAGATATAATATTTTTATATTGTCTCCATTTACTCGGCTTTAGATGCTTTTGATGGTAATTGTTTACTCACTGGGATTATTTAATTTCACCCCTCTTCCTATCCATTTTTCAGGTTCAAGACTGTTTGTTGATAGTTGATTAAGACGAGAATTAATCTCGGAGTTGCATCATAGGAAGTAAAAGTTCGTAGCTCTACACTTTCTTGGTTAGTTAGGGGCCCACGTGTCACTGTAAATGAAATTTCATACTTTAATTATCTTTATTACTATATGAATAAATTTATTTTACTCTTACGCTACAAAAGTTATTTTAGGAAGACTTTGAAAATATTGTGTTTTAAGAAAATAGAATATTTTATTTAATGTTTTTATTTTATTCAAATAGCTATAATTTTACTTTAAACGAATGTTTTAGACTTCAAAATTTAATTTAAATCATGAAATATGTGTTTCCACTTACATATTACATTTTTACGGATTTCAAAATTTTCAAAAAAAAAAGAAAAAAAAGAATGACGAAAATACCCATGTGAGCTAGAAAATAATATTTTATTGTTTTAAGTTGGAAACAACTTATGATTTCTTGAAATGCAAGATTTAATAACTGTCGTTCACTGGGGAGATGCGGAAGTTGATGTTAATCCTTGCGGGGTTTCGATCGGCATTCGGGGTAATGAGTGCTTATCGAGACGTCGCGGCGGTTGTCACGGGCTCGATGGGAGTTCCGGGTCGTGACATGATAAGAATTGAATAAATAGTTCTTAATTAATTAATTACTAGTTTAGATTTTTTGTAAGTACTTTGTAATTTTTGTAAATAATTTGTTCAAAAAAATTGATTAATAAAAAATTCTAAGTGAAATGATGGTCAAGTAATTTGTAAATAAATAAATTTTGATAAACAAGCAATAATATTTGTTTCGCATTATGTTTAATTTTTTATAAGTGTTTTTTACGAGTATATCAATGATATTAATGTTTAAATAAAGATTTATAAAAATATAAATGGATTTTTTTTGTTGCATTGGGAAGTTGAATATTTTTTTGAGAGGAAGGAAGTTGAATGCTGACATGGATTATATATTTATATACATAAAAATAAATAAATGAAAATTTAAATCAACAAAATAATAATAATGAAATTATGTCCTATTTGTTATTTGTTTGATACAGTCCAAAATTTTAATTTATATATAAGTATTGAGAAATTGTTTGAGTGAGATACATGCAAGATTTATCTTTAAAAATGGTGTATATATTAAGACACTTAATTCAATTAATTAATGTAAAATTTTTTAATTAAATTAACCTATTTTTTTCAATTAAATCGATTTTAATCGACTTTTACTCACTTCTTATTAGAGGTTTTGAGTTTAGATTCTAGGTTAGAGATCTTCTGAGTACTTCATGGGCTGAGATGGATGCTAATTTAATCAATACTAACACAGGCCCTCATTGACCATTTTTATTGGGCTGCCATATCATTTCCAAAGAGACTTCTGGCCAGTTCAATCACATTATCATTTATCCAGCCTTTTTTATTATATTTTCTAACTGGTTCATTCTAAAATTCTCTCTTCTATATGATTCTCCCAAAAAAAAAAAAAAACAAAAGAAGGAAATCTCTCTTATCTTTCTAGCAAGATGCTTATGACCAATGCTTTGAATTTAAATATAAGAAAAAAAAGATCTCTTCCTTATTGTGAAATAATAAATACATGTTTTATATATAGTTGTATCAACTTTTTCTTGTAATTTTTGTATGATTAATTGCAATTTACTTTTAAGAATAAAATTTTAAGTTCGGATTATTCAGATCATCGCGTTTTTTTATAAAAAAAGGATTTTTATTGTTATATAAGATATTTATGGTAAATACAAAGTGACAAGTCATTCCTGCAAATTGATAGATGACCATTGATTGATCCTCACTATATATGTTAAAACATTTGAAGCAAAGTGAATCCATGCCAATAATTGGTGGTAAATAGTAGCATAGCTTTTTGCTTGGGTTCATAAATCTCTCCTTGAAATCCAGCTGTTAAAAGCCTAGGACAGTTTTGTCAACACTATCTATCAAATTTTCAGCTCTAAAGGAAACACTTTCTTGAATAAAACCTTCTCTTTCTTTTCTTTTTCTTCCTCTTTTATCATCTTTTTTTTCCCTTTGGACCCAACAGAGAATTCCTATGTGGGGTTGTAAGTATAGTGTAGGGAGTGATGAAATGGAGATATCCCACTGAATTGGTTAAAATTTTCCAATCAAAGCCTTTATTTAGGTTATCTTGGAAATCTAGTAGATCCCTAAAAGAAAAGGTGGTAATGATAGAATTGCTCAACTAGAATACATCAATATCAAGGGACCCCATTAGGCTTTTTCTGCCCTTGACTTGTGATGGAAGTAGTTCCCTAAGTAGTGATCAAGTGGTGTGATGATGATGACAGTAGAAGATTTGCAATTTGATATAACTTGGCCACAATCCTGCCCAACTTCTTAAAGCAAATCAAGGAGAGATCTACTTCTCTCTCCCCCCTTCATAATCTCAAACCTAAGAAATTCTGTAACGAGGAAGTATAATTACGAAATTAATAAAGGTTTCTCTATTTTTCCTTTCTGATTAATGATGTAATTACCTATAAGATAATATTTTGATTATGGAAATCGTGTACTTTATTATGCAGGAACTTAGATAATAAACGAATCAAAAACAATTAATATCATAAAAAATTTGAATGGATAACACATATAGAGTCAGTGAATTATTCTTCGTAGCGAGAATATGTACTTTAAATGCACAGGTATAAGACTGGAATTTAGAATTCCATTTTGCATAAGGTCCACGTAGTTACTTACGAGACAATTTCTCGACCAAGTGAAATGTGTACTTTATTATGCTTTTTACAAATTTGATTTATATAGTGTCTCTTATGGTTGCCAATGCTTTCCATCAACTAGTTTCCGTCAAGGGTCCTACATTATTTCTCATTGGAAAGAAAAGTCAAAAAAGCTTATGTGTGGAGGAAGTGGTGCAAAAGAAGATAGAAATTGCACCAGACATAGGAAGAGTAGTTTTTTTTTTTGTTTAACAAGACATATATAGGTAGAGAGAGAGAGAGAGAGAGAGAGAGAGAGACGGAGTACCTGTTTTTGGACCACTTAAGGTTGCCCAAAGAGCAATGGTTAGTAGGGCAAAAGTACTCTGCAACACCACCCCCCCCAAGTGCATGGACTTGAATCTTTCTCTTCATCTTACACATATGTGGGGTTTTGCTCTTATTACAAGTACCATGGAACAACAACTGCAGACATAAAAAAGAGATGTCAAGTCATCACCCCCCATGTTACACTGCCAAGATAAAGGAGAAAAAAGTGAATACCAAACTTGGGAGAAAAGAAGCCCTTTTCCTCAGTGGGGTAATTTTGCTACCCAATAACTGTCTATTACAAACAATATTTGAAATGAATAACTATTAGGGAAAATTTTGTTCATGGTGTGCTCTTAATAAAGAATAGATGCCATACAACAATACAATCTTTCGTTATCCAATAAAAACAAAAAGATTCTCTTGTCGAGGGTAATTTAATTTTTTCACGTACATTAGAAAAAACACACACATATAAATTTATCTCTTCTTATCAAATTTTGAAAAGACAATATAATTAATATTACACGCGTATATATCTAACTTATGTGTTACATATTTAATACCTAAAATAAATTAAGATAGAGTTATAGGTTAAAAAAAATTGAAGGAGAAAATGAAATCATTGAATACAAGGTCTCTCATGTCAACATCATGAATCAAAGATGTGGACCAAATATTCAGCAAATGAAGTAAATGGGAGGGAACATTATTCATGTGAACGTCGTTAACTTGCAACTACCAATTTCAGATACTACGGTCTACGGCTCCCAAGTGCTTTAATGCTCAACTCAAAATTAACATAGAATTGCTTATATCCATCATTTTCCTCTCTCTTTCTCTCATTAGTATGTTGTCATGACGACAACCAAACGCATTTGTCAAATATTAATATCTTTTAATTAAGATTTCTGAAAGTCTCTATGAATTTAAATGGTAATACCCAACTTTCAAATTTGTTGCCACAATTTTATTAAGTTCATGGCGGGGAAATATTTGTTTCAAGAAATTTTCACTCTGGCTTTTGTCATATCACTTTGACTATTGTTACTTGTTTCGGTTTTATCTTTTATGTAAATTTCTTAAAAAATTATTAATATTTAATTTTAGATTTAGTTTTGTAATGAAGTGATATCATATTAGTGCATCATATATATAAACCCGATTAATTATTAAATTGAACTGACTCTGTTTTTTTATTTTTTTTTGTTTGATTTTTTACTGAGATATATATATATATACATAGTAAAAAAAAAAAGGAATTAAACAGGCTGTATATAATATTATTTTTTTTAATTTTTGTGGGGGAATTTGCACTTTCATGCATATGTCAACAACCCCATCAATCACGGCCTGATTTTACATCATGAACTACAGCTCCAGGTATGAAAACTTTCTCCATCTTTACATTGACTAGGAGTTATTACAAGATAACAGTAATAACAATGATACGCCAATTTGAAAGGGAAAGAATTGAAGGAGATATCACATTGCAAGTTGATTAGTTCTTGATGATGTCTTCTTCTACGTTTTAATCATGTAGAAGAGATCAATCATGCTATATATAAAATTTAAAACCACATATTTATCTCTCTCTCTCTCTCTCTCTCTTTCTCTCCCCTTTATGACAGAAAAGACAGCATCCATTATCTATGATTCCAAAATCCATCTAAAATCCAGGGAAAGTGATAACATGGGCTTTGCTTTTTTCAACAAAATTCAATGGAAGAATGAAATGAGCGTTGCATTCATGTGGAGTTTGGACAATTGTTAGTAACAGACACGTGAAACTCTTCCCATTTCTTTGATTACTTGAAGCCATACTTCATATCCCAACTCTTGAAAAATTTTAACTCCTGATAGTGAGAGCTTTGGCTGTTATATCGTTTCTTAAATTGAAATTATTAATTATATATGATGGATTTTTTTTAAAAAAAAATTAAAATTTCAATTTGATTTAAAAATTTTCAATGATCTCTCAAACGTACAGCAATTACTCGTGCAATGCTTCTAACATATTATATTTTAAAAGTAATTGGTTAATTAAATTTTTAGATGAGTGTAAAAAAATCTAAGATTAAATGGCAACAAACAGAGAGAGACTTATTATATTTAAGTGTGTATAAAGAATTTAAATGTGTGATTTATTTTAATCATGGATTTAATTATATTTTTAAATATATGTACATATGGATGAGAAAAAGTTTATATAAGTTAGTTGATTGAATGCTAGAAAAGAAAAATATAATTAATAAGCAAAATAGAAGAAGAAAAAGGGACCAAAAGACATCAACATATATAGATATATAAATATAAATATAAAAGGGGGGAGGAGCCCCCACAATGTTAATTCAACATCTGAAACGATGCCAATCTGTGGTCCAAAAACCTCAGTTTCATATCACAATGATCATACCCACCGAGCTTTTAAGGAGTTAAAGAGCTATCCTTATATTGACAGTTAAGGGTCCTTACATGTAAAAAAGCCCCACATTCCCATCAAAATCATGAGTCAGCCCCATGCATGTTGTTGTTATAGGTGTTGTTTTCTGGATGAATTTTTGCTTTCTTTTCTTCTTCTTTTTTTAATAGCTTTTTTTCCATCCTTCCAAACACAGAAATGGTGGGCTCTCATGTTCTTATCTCTCCCACTTGCATTGGATTTTTGGCATCCACATTCGCTTCTTCTGTTCTCATCTGCCTAAACAAATATCTGTCTTCTAAAAACAATAAATTGTGGCTTTCTACTTGATGAGAATGTTTGAAGTCACATGTATACGAAAAGGGCCAAGGGGAATGTCTGCAAAAACCTTTTCTTCTTGATGATGTTCACCTCCCACACTTATCTCAGTTCAAACCCTTCAAATAAGTTCAACTGCTCAATCTTAGCTATTACCAATAATGCATATAACTTTTTCTTCGTACATGTATATAAAAAGAGGTATTCATTTATTATCTCATAAATTTCAAAAAAATTCAAACTCATGAGTTCTGAAATAGAGTTTTAAGCTCTAATTGCTGAATCAAGCTATTACAAATTAATTATTGATGAGTTTGACCTCAATAATTATTATGTAATTAGCATGTTTGGACGTGTGTTTTGGTCTGTTCATGCCGCTGGCTGGAGTGCCATCTTGACTGCCTGGTAGGCTTTAATTCCTTCTTGGTTTGATCTAAGGAGTTGTGTATCTTTTTCCTTATTAATAACATGACCAGATATTGATTGAGTGAAAAAAATTATTATATAACTTTTTTATTATTGAACATTAAAGAAATAAATTCAAATTCTTAAAACTTTTGATACCTAATAATAAGAAAAACGAAACACGTGACACGTACCAAGAATTCACAACTTTTGATTTTTTTTTTTTTTGGAAAGCGGAGTGATATTAAATATCATAGAGGATTACAAAGTCTACCGGTTTGCTAGAGTCACAACTCCTCATTGGTTACAAAGGCGTGCAGTGTGGCTGCAATCTTTACGTAGTCAGAAACCCAGGTTGCTAAAGGGATCGTACAAGCCCCACTTAGTAGTAGCAACAACCCATGTATCATCACAAAGCAACCAATAAAAATGGCCCTCTACAAAGGACTAAGAAAGGTGGCTGTGACAAGCAAAAGTAACCACGACAATATGTACACAAGCAGCGACGATACAAGGCAAAAGGCATTCCACAACGCATGGCCTGCAGCAAAGTCATCATGAATTAGAAAGACTTATCTCTCAACCATATGGTTAGCGGCAGAATAAGCTTCCTCCTCAGCAGAGGCGGAGGGAGGGGGGCTAGTAGGGGCGTCCACCTCTCAAAATTTCAAAAATTTATATATTTTTTTGTTTTATTTTAAAATTTTACTTTTATTTTTTTAAGATTTATAATTTCATCTCTTCAAATATTAAATTTTTTATTTTCGTGCCTTCAAACTTAAAATCTTGACTCCGTTTCTACTCCTCAACATCATTTAAGTATAAAATTTATAAAAGATGCATTTCCTGAGGAAGAAATTCATCATGAACCTCATTACGTCATCCTTGATGACCTACCATTGGTTCTTGAAAATAACAAAAATTATACTCATCAGGACCTGAGGCTTTGTCTCTATCACATGGTAAAATTGTCTCTTAAATCTCTGATTCAGTAAAGGATCTCTTTCAGAAGTTGGCAAAAAATTCCCTAAGTTTGCATAACTAACAATTAAACTCTTGCAATTTAGTGACCTCTTGATGATTGTACAAGGCCTCAAAATGATTTCTAACTTCCTCCTTTACTAATTCTAAGACTATAACCACTATATTGTGAATGCTCTCTTGCTTAATGTAGCTTACTTTCTTCTTTGTCGATGTTATATCATGAAAGAATTTTGTGTTTTGGTCCCCCCGAGGAACCATTTCACTCGCACCTTTTGTTGCTATGCTCTCTCCCCTGTTCTGTAGAGAGATCATAATTCAACTTTTTTCCTTAGTATCACATCCCTATTATTTTCCATGGCTCCATTTTCCTGTCTTTCCATTGTCAGTTTATGAATCTTTTCCTCAAGCTTTGGAATTCTTTTTTGAATGACATCGTAAGTATTTTTTTACTAATTTTTAATAGTCGGTTTTAGTTTTTTGAGCTTCTCCTAGATATTAACCATACCAAACCTACCTTGTGCTGCTGTGTCCTAATTTTCCTTGACCAGCCTTGGAAGCTTGCTTCCTCCGATTAGTTTTTAAAAAACTTAAATGGTTTTGGAACCTAGTTAGTCTTCTCAATGCCAACTAAGAGCTGGTTATGATCTTATAAAAAGCTTTGTAAACATTTTTGTGAAAGATAGTTGAAGATTCCCAATAATTCAGCATTGATCAAGAATCTATCAAATCTATTAAAGGCAATAATTCAACATTGAATTTGGTGATGGTAGCAAAGGAGGGAGCAGAGAAAAGAAGAAAGAAAGAAAAAGAAAAAGAGCCTGTTGAGAACCACGTGTTAGATAGTTTGTTAATGTTGGGAAAAATTGTGACTAAAGACTTATAAATTATTACCTTATTAAAATATAACTTTTAAAAGGTTATTAGATATAATTATTAAATAGTTGTATTATGAAAAGAAACAAGTCATTTCATCCTATTTGAAGAGTCATATTATGAAAGGATACAAGTCTTTTCATTGAAAGACGTATACATTAGCTTATTATATACACAACGTTCTTACATTGCCAATTTCACAATTTTGATAAGTGTGTTAAGGACTTTATTGTATCTTGGAGGTTGAAATAATACCTTAAGAAAAGTGACAATTCACGCCCTCAAAGTCATTCTCTTTCTTCTTCTCTAAATATTCTTCTTCTTCTTCTAAATATTCTAACAATCTTAAGGTATTTTTTCAAAATACTTTTCGCAATTATTTCGTGATGGAGACTGGCTTGGATTCAAGTGTGAAGGTTCACTTCCAAAATCAAGAAGTGATTAAACTTGATAGATTCGACGGAACGAATTTCACTAGATGGAAGGATAAGATGCAATTGATGTTAACATGTAGAAACGGAAACATGATGAGTTTATATGTCATGGATACATTCTCAATTCTCTCACTGATCGATTGTATAATCTCTTCAGACATAAGACTTCAGCAAAAGAAATCTGGACTGCGCTCGAGGAAACGTACAAAAAGGAGAAGAAAGGTACGGATAAATTTCTTACATTGAGATACTTTGAGTTTACCATGACGGATACCAAACCAATTATGGATCAAGTACATGAGTTACGAATTTTGGCCTCTAAATTAAACGAACTAGAAATCAAAATTCCTGACTCACTTCAAGTGGGAGCAATTCTATCCAAACTTCCACCTTCTTAGAATAGAGATAGGAAGAAAATTTTGCATTCGTCAGAGAGTTTTACCATTGAAGAGTTTCAAACTCGTTTGCATATTGAGGCAGAAAATTGTGCTAGAGATGCACTCATTTTTGGGTCAAATATAAATCTCATAAGTGAAAAAGAAAAGGGTTCTAGAAAATTAAAAAGAAATAGAATCCAAAAAATAGACTTCAAGAAATCCAAGAAATATAAAAGTGATAAAATGTGTAATTATTGTGGAAAGAAAGGACATTTTATCAAGAAGTACAAGTTCAGAAATTCTGGAAATCTTGAAAACAAGATTGCTGCTTCTGGTTCTGGAAACAAGGTAAACCTTGTTGAATGTGATGTCAAAGAGCTTGTTGTGATGGTGACTGAAATGCATATTGGAATGGTTACCAAAGTAAATATAGCTACTGTAATAAAACATTCAGAATGGTGGTTAGATTCTGGTGTTACTATTCATGTTTGCAATGACAAAAGGTAATTCAAGAGTTATGAAGAACTCAAGAGACCAAAAGAAATTCTAATGGGGAATCATAATCCTGCTAAGGTGCTTGGCAAAGGAATGGTTAAGTTAAAATTTACCTCAGGGCAAAAATTAACTTTACTTAACGTATTCCATGTTCCTGAAATTAGAACAAATCTTGTATCTGCACATTTATTGTGTAAGAATGGTTTTAAGATTGTACTAGAATCCGATAAGGTTGTAATATCGAAAAATACTGTATTTGTTGGAAAAGGATATTCTTGTGAAAGAATGTTCAAACTCAGTATCAATGAAATGAATTATTTTTTTGTGTATACTGTTGAGCATTCTTCTGATTTATGGCATGCTAGACTAGGTTATTTAAATTTTCAATCTTTAAAATTTATGTCAAAACATGGTTATATTTCATTTCAAAAAGATAATTTTGAAAAATGTGAAATTTGTGTTGAGGCAAAAATGACTAAGAGATTTTTTCCAAAAGTTGAAAGAAAATTAGAATTATTAGAACTTATACATTCTAATATTTGTGAACTAAATGGTTTACTAACAAGGGGAGGAAAAAGGTATTTTATAACGTTCATTGATGATTATTCTTGCTTCACTTATGTTTATTTTATGAAAACAAAAGATGAAGTATTTGACAAATTCAAGGAATTTAAAACTGTTGTTGAAAATAAAAAAGAAAAGAAGATTAAAATTCTTAGAAGTGATAGAGGAGGAGAATATTTTCAATATTCGTTTTCTCTATTTTGTAAAGAGAATGGAATAATTCATCAAAGAACAGCTCTTTATGCACCCCCAACATAATGGATTAGCCGAAAGAAAAAATAGACATTAGTAGATATGGTAAATAGTATGTTATTAAATGCAAAGGCTCCTTTTAATCTTTGGAGAGAAGCACTTTTGACAGCATGTCATATAAGTAATAAAGTTCCTTTAAGTAAATTACTTATGACACCATATGAATTATGGAATAATGGTAGAAAACCAAATTTGAATTATTTTAAAGTGTGGGGGTGTATAACTTATTATAAAGTCACGGATCCTCAAAAAACGAAATTAGGACCTAGAGGCATTAAAAGTATTTTTGTTTGTTATGCACAAAATTCAAAAGCATATAGATTACTTGATTTAAATTCTAATGTTATAGTTGAATCTATACACGTTAATTTCTTTGAAAATAAATTTGTTTACAATTCTATTACTTTTGAAAAAGAAAAGCAAATTGAAATGGCTCCAATAGTTGGTGAAAAAAGAAAAGAAATTAATGAATCTATTGAGCCAAGAAGAAGTCCAAGATTGAGAAAAGAGAAACATTTAGATTCTGATTATGTTTATCCAGATTCAATTATTTTTCTAGTTGAAGGAGATAGAACCAAAATAATAAATAAAACACCACTCTATTAAGTGTAGATGAAGACCCTAAAACTTTCAGTGATGCAATGTCTTCAAGAGATACAGCGTTTTGGAAAGAAGCTGTAAATGATAAAATGAACTCAATAATATCTAATAATACATGGGTCTTAGTTGATTTACTTTCAGGTTCTAAAACAATTGGATGTAAATGGGTGTTTAGAAGAAATATAATACCGATGATTTTGTACAAACCTTTAAAGCAAGATTAGTTGCTAAAGGTTTCAAACAAAAAGAAGGCATAGACTATTTTGATACATATGCTCTAGTATCTAGAATAACATTCATTAGAACACTTGTATCATTAGCTTCGATTTATAAGTTACACATACATCAAATGGATGTTAAAATAACCTTTTTAAATGGTGATTTAAAGAAGGAAGTATACATGGAACAACCAGAAGATTTTATATTTCCTGGAAATGAGAAAAAAGTTTGTAAATTGGTTAAATCACTTTATAGGCTAAAGCAAGCTCCTAAACAATGGTATGAAAAATTGAATCATCTATATTATCTTATGGTTTTAAACATAATGGAGCTGACAAGTGTGTTTACTCAAAATTTACCAAAGATTATGGAGTAATAATATGTCTTTATGTTGATGATATGCTAATATTTAGCAATAACATGATCGGCATAAATAAAACAAAGAAATACTTAACCTCTGTATTTAAAATGAAGGATTTGAATGAGGTTGATACCATTTTGGGTATTAAAGTTAAGAAACATAATAATGGTTATGTTATTAATCAAAGTCACTATATTGAGAAATTGATCAGTAAATTTAAACATCTCAATATAAAATAATTTAGTACTCCATATGATTCAAGTATGAAAATGCATGAGAATGGTGACCAAGTAATTGCACAACTTGAATATGCTAGTGCTATTGGAAGTATTAGGTATGCTATGCATTGCACTACGCCAGATATTACATTTGCAGTTTGCAAATTATCAAGATATACAAGTAAGCCTAATAAAATTCATTGGAAGGCCATTAGAAGAGTTCTTGGATATCTTAAAAGAACTAAAAATTTTGACTTACATTATTCAAACTATCCAAGAGTATTATAAGGATATTCTGATGCAAGTTGGATTACTAGTGTAAATGATAATAAGTCCACTTCAGGTTGGATTTTTACACTAGGATGTGGTGCAATTAGTTGGGCATCTAACAAGCAAACTTGCATCTCACATTCAACAATGGAATATGAGTTTATAGCTTTAACTGCAACAGGAAAGAAAGTGAAATGGTTGAGAAATTTCTTATTAGATATAGAGTTGTGGCCACAACCAATTCCAGCCATTTTTTTATATTGTGGTAGTGCTGCTACAATGTCTAGAGCATATAGTAATGTCTATAATAAAAAATCTAGACAATTAGTTTAAGACATGATTATATTAGAGAATTAATCTCCAATGGGGTAATTACCATAACATATGTTAAATCTGTAAATAATTTAGTAGATCCTCTGACAAAAGGTTTACCAAGAGATTTAGTAAGAAGTATTACAAAAAGAATGGGTTTAAGACCCCTATTAGACACCAATAGTGGGAACCAAACTTTTAATTAATAACCTCTAATTACAAAGTTCAATGAGTAAAAATAAGTTATTGTTATGTGTCTGTGATGCACTATTAGAATCCATTCCTCAAAAAAAAAAAATCTTATTTGAAAATAGTGCAGTCCATTGCGTATAGAGGTTGAGTTTATACTCTTAATGGAGTTTGAACATTATATTATGGAATGAAAAATGTCTAGAGGAATGGGGACATTAATGAAAACTCTGCCTACATAAACATAAGGAGTGATGCCGCTTCAACAAGAAGAATTTGGGGGATTCTCTTGTAAATGTTTATTATGAACAGGATAGGCACATGGCCATTATGGTGCTAAAAGTGATTGACCATTTACAGAAAAATAAATGAATATTATGTGGTGTATCTTTAATTCTAACACTAAGAGTCGAGGTTCAATTTGTGGACACAATTTATTTCGTTAGGTTCTGAGATGCATTCGCTAATTGATGGTTTAAATCGAGAGATACCTTTTTGTATGCGTAATATTCATTTGTGTGAAAGGCAGAAATAAATATATATAAAACTAACTTTTCAAACTAGTGGGGGATTGATAGATAGTTTGTTAATGTTGGGAAAAGTTATGACTAAAGACTTATAAATAATTACCTTATTAAAATATAACTTTTGAAAGGTTATTAGATATAATTATTAAATAGTTGTACTATGAAAAGGAACAAGTCCTTTCATCCTATTTGAAGAGTTATATTATGAAAGGATACAAGTCTTTTCATTGAAAGACGTATACGTTGGCTTATTATATAAACAACGTTCTTACATTGCTAATTTCACAATTATGATAAGTGTGTTAAGAACTTTGTTATATCTTGGAGGTTGAAAAAATACCTTAAGGAAATTGACAATTCATGCCCTCAAAGTCATTCTCTTTCTTCTTCTCTAAATATTCTTATTCTTCTTCTAAATTTTCTAGCACCACGATAGGTGCAAGAAGAAACGAGAGAAAAAAATGAAATGAAAGAAAGTAGTAGATTGTGTGGCGACTAAGATATCCAAGGAAAAGGTATCAATAGTAGTGAGTTGCCATGTACTCTTGTGTTTATGTTGCCGTTAAAGCTATGCTTTGGTTGTGCTGGAGGGTGTATTTTTTGATTTATTTGTTGTTAGAGCCTATCATATATCGGTCTGAATCCAATGATGGGTGCAAGGAAGAAGGAGAGAAAAAAAAAAAAGAAAAGAAAGAGAAAGAAGAAGAAAAAAAAAGGGAAAGTGGAGTTCTATGTGTCAAAAAAATTAATTTTATTTGTTGAATAAAATAAAAATAATTAAATGTATAATTGATAAATCATATATAAATTTTAAAAATAAAGGGCATATCAATTAATTAGAAATGCTAATTTTGTTATTAAGGGTAATTTTATAAATTCATACTATATTCTTAATAAAGTGTTTCCAAATCAAACAGTATAATATAATTTTCCTAACAATAACATTTTTGTAATCATCACTTTCCTATATTATACCAAACGCTAAATTATTTTCTCAATAATTACATCCCCAACAATCACACACTCACAATCACATTCCTAATAAAATACCAAATGCCACCTAAAATGAAAAACCTATTACCACCATTTACTTTTCAAGTCATATACCCTTTCTTTTAACATTCATGTATCTTTGTTGTTATTCTTTCCTCTTTCTTGCAATATTAACTTCAATCAATTAATGTTGAAATCACCAGATTTTGACTTACTTTACTATTATTTTTTTTCTAATAGTACATTTATTACAGGCGTGAAAAATACACTTTGTGATGTTGAAAGAAATTAGGGTGCTTATGTTTAGGAAACAAAAGGAAATTGTCCAATTAAAGGGTGAAAATAAAGCTAGTGATTAGAGTAGTGGGCTTGCTAATTTCTATTATTAATTAGTTCAAAGAGCATAAGTAACAATATTGTTAAAGTATTCATATATTATACAATTTCATATACAAATAAATATTCTTATATTTTGAAAAATGTAGCTTGATGCTAACTAAGTCTACAATTATCAAAGTGCATCAAGTTGAGGTTGATTAATTTCCTTTGGTATTTATTTAAATTAATTCCATCAAAACTATGAAAAATGAAATCAAGTTCAAATAAATCCTTGATGAGTTTTTAAATGGAGACAAATTCGAGTGCCTTAGTACTGTCGTGATTCATGGTTTGAAGCCGTTTGTTTAACATCTTTTCTGACCTTCCCAAAATTAATGAAGCTGTCAACAGTGACAATTATGTTCCTCAAACTTTTTCAAGTGGGGGAAGGGGTTGGGGGTTAACGTTGGTTGTTGAAATTTGGAAGGTTTCAGCATATTTTCCCTAGGGTTGGAAGCACTTCTCAAAGAGTTATTCGCCATTTCCATGAAGTAGACATAGTCGGCATGATGATGCATGATAGAAACAGGTTATTATTATTTTTCCACCTACACTAACTTGACCTGTTCAAACTTTAAATAATAACTGCCCTAAATTGATTAATCTACTGATAATTCTACTTGCTACTTGCATGCATGGGGAATATTCCATTATTTAGAAAGGGGAGAGTGGCTTGGGATGTGAGCAATTTGCATCGAGGAATCATTGCAAATAAATGTTTGACATTCCAAAGGAAAATACAATAAGAATTCATTGCAGAGGATTATTACTAATTAATAACCACTTCAAAGATTCTACAATTGTTGCCAAACGCTTCTGCTCAATCTATTTTAATTTTGTAATCACATTTTCAACAATGTAGAGGTTGCCTTCAACTACTTTGCCATTTAAAGTTGATTGACAATAACCTCCTTTATCAGAACTAATTCTTGACGTTACAGTTTTATCCTAATTTTCTTTCCATCCTTTTATTATCTAGTTCTTCTAAGAATATTATATACAATATGTATGCATGTATATTGCATTTCTTACCCATTATATCAAAGTTTATATATATATATACATAAAGAAAATGTTTTATGTATTCATTTCATGTGATAAAATAGTAGAGTTCCTAAATCAAGGATCATTTGAATAACCAATACTATCAAATAATATGCTTATATTAATTTTTTTTTCATAAAATTGAAAGACTGTATGGGTATCTGCGCTGCATAAAAAAATTATTTTCTACTATAACTAGCATTTATAGGGCATTTACGTAGCTAGTCTATAACGGCACCTTTGGTTGGGATGCCATTCCTCCTCTATTCTCACTCTATTTCTACGCTTGCTTGTGGTTCATTTTTGAATAAAAGATGGCTATTCTCATAGAAGCCATGCCTTAAAAAGGCGCGAAATAACTAAAACCAACTCTCTCGGTATTAGTTATTATACACGAGTTGGAATGGACTAAAAAATTTTTTTTAGATAAAAATATTTTTAATAATTTTTGTAAAATTACTATTTTACATTATAAAAATTATAAATTATTAATATTTTAAATAAATTATTATAAATTAATACTTAAACTTTTAAATTTAAAAATTATAAAAAAATTATTAACATTTTAATAATAAATTATTAATATTTAGATTATTAATTATTAAAAAAGTATTATTATTAAATTACTAATAATAATAAATTTATTAATATTTTAATCATAAATTATTAATATTTTAGGTAAATTATAAAATTATTAATATTTTAGTTATAAATTAATAAAATTTTAAAGAAATTATAAAAAAATCAATATTGCAAATTAAAAAATTAAATTAAAGTTTTAATTATAAATTATTAATAATTTAAACAAATTATAAATATTTCAATATTTTCAAAAATAAACATAGAGAAAATAAAATAAGATAAAAATAATTAAATTATAGTTTTTAAAAAACTATTAATATTTTTAATATATTTTCAAGAAAATTAATATTTTAAAAAAATTATAAATTATAGTAAAGGGTATTTTTATCTTTTTATTACCTATTTATTTGTTATTCCAAAAATATTTTTGTCAACCAAACATTGAAATATATCAAAATGCTAATTCCATCTCATAAACCAAATTACATAATAATTATTTTTGATTCTACTTTTACGAAATAACCAGTACATTCTCAACTCTATTCCATTCGGTGGACAAATTAATTAAAACTTTGAATTTGAAAATGTTTACTATAAATCTTCGAGATGTTGACAGCTATAATAGGGTTTCAGGGATACGAGATTCATGCTTCTCGTTATGTAATTCTTAAATTTGTAGGTCCGAATAGAATTAAGCTGTGTCAACAAGTATGAAGCAAAATGTGAACGCATGATACCCCGACAGGGCTTCTCGTTATGTAATTCTAATTAACCCAAGGAGTATTTATACGTATAAACTATGAATGTATAAATATATTCGTGATAATTACTCTTTTTTTTTTTTATGTGGCTATGATGATTTTGGCCTATGAATTGAAGGCCTAATAAATGCAAATATTTAAGCTGGCCGACTTGTTTGAAATTTTGCTTAGTCGGCAAGCTTCTAATCCTTTTCAAGCTAAATCAATCACATTTCGCGGACTCTACGACACTAACAAACACGTTAAACCTACGATAGCAGTTTATTAAAGCTGAAAACATCAATTTATTTACTAAAAAACAGCCATACTATTATGAATAATTTCTCACAATCTTACAACATTCAATTAGTTTCATTAAATCCCTTACAACACTTTGTTTTTAGTCTCGTTGAAGTGCTTAAAAAATTTCTTTATTTAATTATTGTATAGTTCCATTAAAAAAAATTTAATGCATACGTTTCACTAAAATCAAGAAAAAAAATGATAATGATTTAAATACAAAAAATACTTGTAATGACAACTAATGCCTTGATCAGCACAAGTTTCTTTTCTTCTTCTTTTTCTTTCCTAATAATATGTTCAAATTCCCATTTGTTGAAGGAAAATATAGCATTACAGCTCAAAGTTTGAGGCGAATTTGGTTGGAGTAATCAAAACCTGATTAATTACTCAGAGTTTTCTTAAGGACCCTAAACTTTTTCCCATTTTCCTAGGAATGATAAGTTTTCAGAAGGGGGTACACGTACACAGTACAATACAAACCTTAATTAAGCAAAAGCCCCAGTTTCTAAATGATTAGATGCATAGGCAAACAAATAGTTCACTCTTCTAATATGCCATCTCAAAAGTTCACTTTTCTAAATTAATTGTGAATTAAATGTTATGCAATGACAAATTATTAACAAATATGAAACCAAATGCCATGGCAAATGGTGCTGGGATTTGAGAGTCAATTGAATAATTTAGAAAGGTTGTGGGTCTTGATTGGAAAAAAAAAAGATAGAAAAGATTACTCAAGCGTATCAAAGTCAAAGTGGAGAGACAGAAGTAAGTAAGGGTATTGCGATTAAAGAATAATTAATAAAAAGAAAAACTTAAAAGTCTGGGAAAAGATAAAGAGATGCATGCCAATTGCCAATTGCCAATGCCAAACAAGGCTTTGCTATAATGATTAGTAAGTTGATGAAGCAAACAAGGCATGAGTTTTGAAAGGCATGAGCTCTCCACATCAAACTTTTGGTCCACATATGGGAACATACATGTTGCAGGAGAAAGGATGGCGGTGTGAGAGCAAAGTGGGAGGCTCAAGACAGGAGTTCTGAGAGGCAAGGTTGCTTTCAAGCCACCTAATGGGAAAGAGAGATGAGGAACAACGAGACAGCGACCCCTCCCCGGCCCCTTTGCGCCACAACAGACAAATCAACGCGCGGCTATAAGCTTAGCAGCTGCCAGTGCCTGATGAGAGAAATAAAGAATGCACCCTGCTCAGCCAAAATAATAACACCTTATTTACTACTTTTGTATAGAATTAGGGTTTCTTAGGATTGCGACTCTTTGCCGTTGCATGTGGTCTCACGTGTCATTTGGTTATCCCCACATCCAAATTGGCTTAATACCCCCAATAATTTGCATCACCCAAAAAACTAGACAATATTTCAAGCATATTAATTTTACTCAACTTTAAATTTTGGCATATTTTAGAATGTCTAACATAGACAAAGATGGCTTGCCTAATGTTCAAATAATAACAATAATAATAATAAAAAGATTATATTAAAATTTTTAAAAAAATAATTTAAATTTAAAATTGTGGGACCTTCACACTTTCATGCCTCTCGTGAAATGTTTCAAATACTTCCTCCAACAAGTACAAATCATAATTGCAATTGTACCCTTTTGGAAATTGGACCAGCTCCAATTGCATACCCAAGTAATGTGGGAAAGCATATGCATTCAAGACGAATTAATATATACATATATATATATATATATATATCATTCATAAAGTAATGCAAAGACTAAATATTTAATTTGGGGTCAAAATTTTTTAATTTTTGTCAATTTGGGGTTAACATTTCAATTGTAATAATTAAGAGTCAAACGTTTTCTATTCCTTACAATTAAGGGTTAAAGTGAGAGGTGTCTGACGCATGTTGGACACGTGCATGACATGGACATTGACTTGGAAGGATAAGATATGAAATGGTAGTTTTGTTAGAAAGTTTTGTTGTTAAGTTAAAACAGTTCAAATTATGACGTGGTGTGTAACAATTTTTTCATCATGGTGTGTAACAATTAAATTTTCAACATGACATATAACAACTATATTTTCAACGTAATTTTTTGTCACGTGTGACACACGTTTCATCCATTTATCAATTTAGTTTTTAATTATAAGAAATAAAAAATGTTTGACCCTTAATTGTTACAATTGAAACATTTGACTTTTAATTGAAAAAGCACCTAAACATTTAGCCTCAATTTAAAAATACTCATTAATTTTGCATTCATATTTCTCTTGTATATATATTTGAAATGGTAATTGCTTTCTTAGGCCCTCAACAAAATGAATTAATAACTGTGGTACGAAGCGAGCAGACATATTTACTTGGTTGTAAATTGCACCAATCTATGCAGGTCAAAGCTTTTCAATAAAATATATAATATATATAATAAATGTGAGAACTCGTTGGGCTAGAAGTACACATTGGGAATTAGCTCTTTTATACACCATCTTATAAATTTCAACCCCTTCAAAGGCTAAGATTATGAAAACAATTGAATGCATAATAATTTTAATGACAAAGAGGTATGGGTAGAAAAAGTAATTAGGAAAGAGGTGTATGTCATTGTAGATACAAGTAATTGGGTTGTGGACAAGGCAAGATGAGGGTGTGAAAAGGAGGTGTGAGGAAACGTCGCATAAGATGTTGCCACATCAAGAAGGCAAAGGAAACAGAAAGGCATAGGGTTCAACATCAGATAATTTTTCTACTTTGAGAGAGGGGGCATGTAAGTGGTGCAGTTTGCATTGAAGTATTAATTGAAACCCAAACATCAAAAAAACAACCAAAATTGAAGTGGTCCCCCGGAACCTCTGGGACTATGACTTTAATGCAAGGAAGGTGTTTGCATTGCATGAATGAAGGGTTGTTGCTGTTAAAAGGGTTAGAAAGAAATCAAATGTGGGTTTTTTTAAGAGCATGTTGGGTGGGAGAAAGGGGTCCACTCTCCACATATCTTGACATGGCTCAATCCTGCCAACAAGGCTACTTCCATTAAATCCAAAGCTTATAATTTGCGAAAGATGGGGCTCAGACTGATCAGCCCTTCCTCAGCCCAAACCAACCAAATAAATTAATAAAATTAAAACAAATGAAGAGAAAATCCTAACTTAATGACAAAGCCCAAGAAATTATGAGAGAGAGAGAGAGAGAGAGAGAGAGAAGAGAAAGACTAAAAAGGAAGAGGACAGTGACTTGTCTTGGGATGGCAACGAAAGGTAGAATTATGAACAAGGGAGGCAGTTGGGGCTTTGAGAATAATTGCAAAACGAGTCAAGCATGCACGAATAAAGCAGTCTGGTTTTTGCAGAGAGACTCCAACGAAATTAAAAACATAAAATTACTATTTCAAATAATACTCACACAAAATCTACAGGTACTGAAATAAACCCACCCTTTCACCACATTTCACTACCACCAAATTTATCAGCTTTCCTTTCCTTCTCTCCAAGTGTACCTCAACTAGGAAGTGAAGGAAAGAGCTTTTTAAGCTGGCAAACGGTAAAAAAACACGAAGGTGGTATATAGTTCTTGAAACAAGTGAAAGAAGGGAAAAAGATTTCATTGCTTCACAGATATATCCCCCCTCCTTTTCTGTATACATGACAAATATTTTATGTACCTGTTCCTAACTCATAGATTTCCTCCTTTCTTTTCTTTTATATGGGAAATATTTTCTTAATTGAAAAAGAATATTTAGTTAATGATTTTAGATTATTATTATTATTATATACATAACCAATAAAATTATTAAACTCTACAAACACTGTTTAAACTATATTTAAAAAAAATATATAATTAATTAAATGAATGCGTGGCAACATTCCAACTTTACTTTTAAAGTTTAAAATTTTTTTTCCAATATATAAAATATTAATCCATATTTTTATTGGTTAATTAAAGAAGAGGTAATTAGCATCATTATCATTGCAAAATCTTGAATACGAAAGAGCTCAAATAATTTTGTAAACCGTAACTGTTTGGAGCTAGGCTCTTAATGTTAATGCTGATAGAAAGCAACCGAAAACAAAAGGAAAGGCAGACATATCAAAGAAAGCCATATATGCAAAATGACTTACTTTTTTTTTTGCTTTAATTGATTTATTTTTCATCTTATATTATTTTTAATGAATTGGAATATATGGGTATATTGAATTAATATCAGATGGTGTAGAAAGAGCGCCATAGGATATAAATAGGAAGAAACAATTAAGTACAAATTCAAAGTTCTTATTATTCATAATTAAATAAATGTTGTAAAGTGGTCCAATCACTACCTACACATAATGATATATGTGAAGACAAAAATTAGTTTTTTTTTGGGCCAATTATGAAGACAAATTACTTTAATCTGTTATTAGGTTATAATGTTTTTTTTTTTGGAAGTAGTTATTAGGTTATAATGTTGATAATGAGAGTTGTGACAAAAAATTTGACACAAACATATCGAAAAGCCAAGAAACAAAAATCAATTACGTGAAAAACGTCGAGAGTGAAAAAATAGAAAAGGCTTACGACCCTTTAAATGTTAAATATTGGTTTTTTTTTTTCATTTTTCGTTTCCATTTATACTCTAAATATGATCAATTAGACAAGGTATACAACTAATTTGGGGAATATAGTTATAAGCTGGGAAGCAATTTCAAATAAGTCTAGTTTTCTTCCATAAAAAAGTAATATTAGATATATATATATATATATATTAGGAATTCTATTTAGTTCTAACTTGAACTTATGTTACAAACCCTAAAAGCAAATATGATTAAAGGGTAATATATACGTTTTAATAAAATATTAATTAGTATATATATGTGAACTTTTTTATATCTTTTTTTTTTGTTATGCATCAGTCATTTGTAAGCAGAGTGCAAATTGTTATCCATGATCTTTAAAATTTAATATTGAAGTTTATGATCTTTTAAAAATGTTTAAATTCTTTTACTCCATTAACTACAATGAAAATTAATAAAAAGTGTTATCTCAGTATCACATGAACATTTATATAACATAACTTGTTACTCAAATGATTTTTTTTTTTAAAAAAAACTTTTTTTATTGGTTAGGTGAATATCTAAATGTATGAGTCCACTTAATTTTGTCACATGTAAATTTATATGGACGTCCTGTGATGCTAAAGAAACAGATTATGTCAGATTTTAAAGCGAGATGATGAAATGAATAAATTTAGAATATTTTAAAAAGTTTCAAATTCAAAAATTAAATTTTAAGAGTGAATGAAGATAAAAAAATATCATAAAAATGTCATGGATGTCTGATGGTACAATTTCTTATTTCATACACATGGGAAAGTAATCTGTTTATATAAATCAACCGATTAAATCTGCGTACTTAGAGTATTATTAATCATGTTATACATATGTCAGTTATTGTTGATCATGTTTTAGGGTTGATATATACATAGTTAAGAAAACAAGAAAAGGAAGAAAGGGGCAAAAAAATAATGGAGAATGCATGCACAGCATAATTTGGTACCCAGCTGAGAAAGGAGATTATTACAATTGTGTTCTCCATTCGTGTAATCAGGTTAACAATTTTTTTTTTGAGGACCACTTTTGCAGAATACTGCAGCAGATATAAAACAGCCAACAGCTATAAAGAACCAACACCAACTAATAGTACCCCTCCCTGGTCCTGGAGAGAGAGAGAGAGAGAGAGAGAGAGAGCTTGCCATTTGCCTTGCCATGCCTCTCTCTCTCTTGTCTCTCTTGATGAAAAAGAGAGAAAGCAAAGCAAAGGGAAATTTGGAAAAAGAGAGAGATAAATACTTACCAACGAATTGATGAAGTTGGGTCATTTCTCTTTTACAAGTTACTAACGTGGTGTTGACTGATGGATACACGTACAATGGGGGCAATTTAGAGTATGAGAGGAAGAGACAGATTTCCCTTTTTTTTTTTTTACAGAGACAAAATAAAAAAAAAATGGAAAAAAGAAGTGTGGTGCACCTTCGCTATCCTGCAAATAATACTTTTAAAGAGGCTCATCTTTTTGGATATATTCACAGATAATAACAATGACAAGAACATATGGCAATTATGACGATGGTGGAGATGCTGATGATAATTAATTTATCGTCTATATATTCTTTCTCTCTCTTCTTTCTCCTTATATTCACAGTAATTTTATCGAATTCATATTTCATAAAATTTGAACATAAAATTTAAAAATTTAAAAATTTCTTTCTTTATTATCAAGATAAAATCTGATCATCGGTAAAAATTTTTAATAATTGAAGTCAATTGCAAACAATCTGATAACTGTTAATCTTTGGTTCGATTGCATGTTATAACTAATTTTACTAAGATGTTATTTATATTTAATGATTAAGAAAATAAAGAAAAAAAATGACTTATGATATAAAAAATTGTGTAAATCATTATAAAAATATATAGTAAGATATATACACATAATAATTTATTGTGGAGGTACTTACAAAGAGAGTCAAATCAAGAGGGGCGTACCAATCTAAAAGAAGGAAAAAGAAAAAAACCCACATTTCAAAACCTAAACAATTCACATGAGCATAGGAGTTGATGTGTGCTTTTCCACAAAATACATCCAGCCTCTCCCAATAGGCTGTCAATTTGAATTGATAACTAGCTCTCTTGTTACCATCACCATAAGTAGTGAAGGGAACATGTGTTTATATGAGATGGTAAAGAAGAAAAATACCCGCATTTATAATTTGAAAACAGTATTGAGAGCAATGTGATTAATATCCTTTGGTAACTCAGTAAGTTTTCCTAAAGTACTCTCTCATGAGTCATGACCCTTAACACTTTGGCATTATTTATTGCTCAAGGGATTGTTTTGGAAATAATCAGAGGAGAATCGGTCAAGCTAAATATAGCCTAATCATTCTCTAACAACGTCTTAGTAATTAATTGATTTTTCTTACCTCAAAATTTACTTAATTAACAAGATAATGTAGTAATGTGTATATTACAAATATTCATAAAAAGGGGGGTTTGTGTTCATTATGCATACGGATGGTAGCATAAATGCACCAAACCTCTTCTTTTTGCATCGGCTTAAGGCCTTCAAAGAAATATAGTTTTTCAAAAAAAAAAAACAAATATTCATAAAAGATATAATAAAATTAGTTTAGATTTGAAGTTGAGATATAACTTGATTGGTAATCACACTTTTTCCCTAAGAGTTTCAAGTTTAAACCTACAATTCTATTCATTAAGAAAAATGCTTGGTTCTAATCTTCTTAGGTATTTAATTTTTTTCTTGGGTATCCAATTGAAATTAAAACATCCAAATCGGTTCATTTCCTTGAGAACATCAACAATAATTATACAACTAATGAATCTAATGATCACAGAACTTTTAAATGGAACTGAAATTTTTCTAAAAACAAAAAGGATTGAGAACATGTTATAATATCAAATCAAAGTATACAAACTTTGAAAAGTTCTAAACCAAATTAGGAATTGTAAATTAATTTGCCTGAATATTGCCATCATTATTTTATAAAGTATCTTTTATAAATATCTTCATGGCATATATGTCTACATTCCTCTCCTCCAAAAGAAAATAAATAAAAAAAAAGGAAAGAAAAAGCAGGGGGCGGTAACATAAATTTTCAAGATCTTAGGAGGAGTGGCAGAACTTTCCAAAAAAACCAAAAATTTAAGTGAAAGGAAGCAAAGGTAGTACTTTGACAACCCAAACTGCCAAAGCCACTCTCATCTGACCAGAACTTGTGGCCTTGTCAGCCCTCACTCTCAGATCATGGGTCAGCCCCATTTGTCTATGGTTCACTCATCCATACCCCCCCCTTTTATAGGCCCCACCCCCTCCCCCCACATAGCTACCTTCCCTTCCCCTTCCCCTTCCCCTTCCCCTCCCCCTTCTCCTCCTTTTCCTCTCCTTTCCTCCCCCCTCGCTTTTGCATTTCCTTTGCCAATCTCTTCAAAACTCCCTCCAAATAAACGCCCACCCACCGCCCTCTCCTCCTTTTTCCTTCGTTTTTCTCTTCTTCATGGAGAAGAATGAAAGGGAAACTCATGACTTCATGAACGTGGAATCCTTCTCTCAGCTCCCCTTCATCCGTCCCGCCCCTATCAAAGAAAAGGGTATTCGTTTATTTGGCAAAGAGTTCGGTGGTGACTCAGCTACGGCGAGCAACGAGTCAGAGTCAGCTGAGAACAACGAAGACACAACGAAGGAGAACGAGAATGGGGATAACAGCAGAAGATTCGAGTGCCACTATTGTTGCAGAAACTTCCCTACTTCTCAAGCTCTAGGCGGTCACCAAAACGCTCACAAGAGGGAACGCCAACATGCCAAACGAGCTCATCTTCAGTCGGCAATGGTGCACAACTCTTTATCCGATGCTCATATTTATGGCCTCGTTAACTACAGGCTGGGCTCAGCTCCAACGCCAGCCATGACTTACCCTTCATGGAACAATAGCATTAGCAGTAGTAGCAGTAGGTTTTATGGGAACCACGGCTCGTTTTCTCAGCCACCCATCAATGGCAGCCCACTGGGATTATGGAGAATCCCTGCTACGGTTCAAAGCAACTCATCTTTCAATCGTGACCGCTCATCATCGCATCCGTTGCCTTTGTTTGCTGGTGATGAGTTGAAGCCGTCGCAGGTTGTTGGTGGTGGTGGTTCAAGTTCCCAGAGTCGGTACGTTTATGAATCGAAGTCCGGCGTGCCAGACCATGTGAGTTTGGATCTACATCTGTAATAATTTGGCAATAACTTTGATTTAAACGAGAAAACAAAATCTTTGCTGTGCAAAATGAGGCGATTATATATTCCTAGCACACCAATCTTATTCACTTGTTTTTTTTTCTTTTTAACATCTTGGTTTTTTTAATTTTTCTTTAGTATGATTTCATATGTAAATGAAATGATTTACGAGCTCTTCATCATTCTCCACAAGCCTAGCTACCGTGTAACTTCAAAAACATGAGCTGAGATGTGTACGTTAAATTTTTAATCTCTTCTTTTAGCTACTTTGCTCTCTTAGGGTATATATATTATCATTTGGTTAGAGTTTTGGAAACGTTTTCTCTTGCTTTTGAAAGCAAAGACAGAAAAATAAAAATCTCTACTGTACTAATTTGGCTTTTAAAAGTATGGAAAAACAATAGAAACAGTATATAAGGTCATCATATTCTTGATCTTTTTCCTCTTTGGCCATTGTTATTAATGTTTTCTTTTTTTTCTCTTTTTTCCCCAAGATTTATGAATTAGTTTTCTGTCATCTCTTAAGCTTAAAAGGATCATGTTACAGTTGCAACCTATATGTCTTCCCCATTTCAGAATTTTTCACACGTGTGAGGAATATTGTTTTCGAAGTGGCTATCAGTGTGGAGCACATGAACATCTCTGTAGCTACACACGTGTACATAAGTCTATATGTTGTCTGTCTGAAACAGGTGTTGGAGGGTGAGAGAAAGAGAAAGAGAAAGAGAAGGGACAGAGAGATTTAAGATAGAGTTTTTATTCAGTACTCCAACAGTGAGGAAAAAAAAAAAAGGAAAACATAATCAGAGAGATGGATTATTGACAAGGTTTTGGATATATGCCCCTTTTCTCTGCATGAAAATGCTGAAGAGAAAATGATGATATATACTTTTTCATGGCATTTTTAGGTATAGTATAGGGCGTAGGTCGCCAAAATTTATTACATGTTCATCCATTTTTCTTTTTGGTCTTTGCTGATAGTATTGAATCAGAATTCAATATATACATATGCACAGAGAAAGAGAGAGAGAGAGAGAGAGAGAGAAGATTTTTCTTTTATGTTATTTATGTTAGCCAATCAAACTTTAAATGATGTCTGATGATATGTATAAAGATTTGCGGTGGAACCTCCTGTCATGAGACCAGAAGAGGAGGGAACAAAGGTGGCAATTTTTTGGCCACAGCTGATATATGGAAAAAAACCACCCAATACATACATACATACATACATACTTATATATATATATATATTTGAAAGCAGCAATTAATAAATGATCCACTTCCACCAAATTATAAAAAAATGCGCTCCGTCTGATTTGAAATCATATGATTCTTCAGGGCTTAGTGGGACCATCTTGCAAAATGCAAAAAAAAAAAAAAAATACATAGATGGGAGAGAACAGGAGTAGCTAGCTGGGGGGGACATTCTTATATAAAGTAAACTGATGAGTGACATGTTCGCTGATGGAAAAAATGTAGGGGCTTGGAAGGGGGATGATGGGTCACTTGACTCACTTCTTTTTTGCCTTAAAATCTGCAAGCACATTTTTTGATTTCTCAGAGGGACAACAGTACCATCCCATCCAAAGCTTTCATGGCTTCAAAAATGGTAAAACCAACCCCTCTCACAAAAGGTTGTGTCCTTGTTTTTGCAATAAGAGAGAATTGATGAAGGAACATACGAACATGGCAGTTAAGTCTGCCATCTTTATTTTCTCACCTTTTATATGTACCTTGGCTTTTATGTCTGCAAGAGAGATAGAGAGAGAAGGGGAGTTAGGTGGGTTAGTTTTTATGGGTGAATCGAGAGTGGGAGAAAAAAAGGAGAGGAATGCTGTAGAATTTGGTGATTCTTACCGACGCCAAGGGGGGAATATAGAGAGAAAAAGGCATTTTCTTTTTTAACAAAACACAATAATTCAGTGATAGTTGGTACTGCTGCCTCGTGTGTCTTCTTCCTTTTCTCTAATCTATCTGTAATTGTGGCAGCAAGCAGCATCCCACAGGGTCAGGATTTCTGGGGGTTGCTAATGTACATCACTCAATGAATTTCTAACAAACTACAGAGAAAAAGGCATCCCCATTTTATAAAATTTAGTATATATATATATATATATATAAGTCCTTTGCCTCTTCTTCTGTTTCATGTTGGGATTTGTGTTTTGTCTCACCCGTTTTGCTTGCAAGAGAAAAGTGTGCCCGGAAATCATAAGCATATACTACTAGTATTACTTTTTCTTTTCTTATTTTCCCTTCCAGCTTGCTTTTTTGAACAGGAGAAATATGTTGACCAGCTCCTTGCATGTTGTTCAATAACCCAGCTAGGGTTTCAAATGTAAAATAAAGATATAAATAATCCCACTCTAATTAAGAACCTAGAAATGAAAATGTCAAATTCTTTGTCACATTTGGAACTTTTCTGGAAGGCAAGATTGCAAAACCAATAACATTTAATGTGAATTTCACTTTATAAAAGTAAAGCCAATTCAAAGATGTAAGATGCTGAAGCTGAACTTATACTAGAGCGACCAGAGCAGCTGCATATGCATCAAAAGAATGAAGATTTTCCTGCTGGAGATTAGCCTCCAGGTTATAGAAATCTATACTTGAGCAAATATATATAAATAACCTGTTGGTTTTGAGAAAACCACAATGGTTTTCCGCCTAATAAAGATACTGCCTAACAGATTTAGCAAAATGACAGAATCGGTTAGTGTAGCTCACTTCAAAATAGCTGCGATGAGGCTTTCTTGCTTTGAGTTACGATTTGAAGATTACATGTCAATTTTACAACTTCAAGTATCTCCATTGTTGAAGCAATTCCTAAAGGTGTGTTAAGAAGCCCTTTCAAGCAGGTGCAAACTTATGGACGAAATCTAGCTATCTAGCCCCCTATTTCGAGTGGTACTCCTGATGGTAATGACACAAGTTATTCGCCTTCATACTTGCTCTAAAGATTGGTGAAGCTATTCAAACTTTGCTCGTAAACAAGATGATGCTTCTTACTTCATTCCTGAAATCAAAGAGATATATTTATTCATTTTACAATCTCCTAAAGTTCCTATGGAAAGTTCATATTTGCAGCTTTGAGTTTTTGTTTAGTTTTTAATCTAAAAATCCCACAAATNAACCATATTTAGCATGAAATTTGAAAGAGAGGAAATTTCCAGCAATCATTCCATCTCACCCAGCTCATGTGCATCCCACCACATCGTGCACATAGCCGTATAGTATAACCATCCATCTCCCTCACCACCGTCATCATCGGCAACTGCACACTCACCCCGCACATGCACGGTTGCATTTGTCACACAATGGTTCCTTTTATGACATAGTATACATATATCTATATATATAAGAGCTTGTCTTAGATTGGCCAATGATTGCGTATTTACACCTAACAAAATTTTAAGCATTCTTGGAACGTATATCCATCACATCAAACCTTTGCAACATAACGCAATTTTTAATTAAAAATATATCCAAGTTGAAGCAAAAGCTTCTAAAGCTATCGACGGAACCTCCATTTGTAAGCAAAGAGGGAATTAATTATCAATTAAGAAAATGAACAAGACGTTTTTGTGAGGCAAAACAGATATGCAAAAGCTCTGTAAGAGAACTTACCACCACTTATGGCAAGCCCTAACAAGTTTTAGTCAATAATAATGAGATTTAATAGATTCTATTGAAGATCGAAAAAAGCTTCATCAGTAGACTCTTTGAGAGCAATGAGAAATGGGACATCATTGATTTCAACTTTACTTGACACATTCAGTATGTGTTAGGTGGAAGAGTTGTCCTCACAAACAGATAAAGAGAAAATTCTTTGTCCAGGACTCTTTATCTACTAATGTCTTATAAGACAATAATGAGATGGTCACCACTGTTTTTTCGACCTATGCTTTTCTCTTCATTCCAATCTAACTAACCTCTGTACTCCACCATATATATATATATATATATATATATATATATATATATATATATATATATATATGCACCAATAAATTACCATCTAAATTGCCAAGAATATGCATTTCTCCAATACCCCATCTTAGAAAGGAGGGAATTATAACAATACGATCTTCCTATCAATAGCGACCCAATTATTTATTACAGATCTAAGCCTAAATGCTTGATCAGCTGACCTAATTAAATAACTCAAGCACACTAAGTTAGAGCCCGTTTGGCACACCAGGCCGGGTGGTACAATGGGGCCTTCCCACCCCCTTAATTTTGGGGGGCAACCAGTGCTTCAGTCTTAATCTAGTAGTAGGTAGGTATGTAAAAAATTCCAAGTATTTGGTGGAGAAATACAAGAACATTAACTGGTGTTTCAGAAAAAACTAATGAATTCTAAATGCACCTTTTTTGGGAAGGCATGCATCGGCCCCTGTGTTTTGAGGTAAAGAGCAACCCTGATGAGGTACATCCGGCTTCACTGTGTGGTAGCAAGCATCAAAAGGGCAATAATAAGAATAAGGCATTAATGGTGCCATTAGGACAAAACATTGATGAAAGGATGCTTGGAAAGACATGCATATAAATACATTGCAACTCACTCACAAGCAGTAATTGAATACTGTAAGCACTACTACCGTGTATTTTTTTTTTTTTTTTTTTTCACATCTAGCTCAGTAACTTGGCTAGGGCTTCTCACCTACCAACACGGAAATGCAGGAAAGGCCATTTTACCCTAGATAATCCACTCATCCAACATGCAAGAAAGGGCCAAATTGGACCACTCAACATGGGGTGGTGCCTTAGATTTTTGTTATTATTATTATTATTATTTATTTATTTATTTTCGTCCTGAGAAATGAGAAATCAAAGGGCACCCCCTTAAAAAACAGAGTGAACAGTGTTACATCAACCCCAACTATCTAGGGTCCCACAAGTAAATGCTGAAGAGGGGGCATGTGATGAGGAAGGATGATAAAAAGAGGCATACAATAAAGACGGTTGAGGAGTACACACATTATCATTAGGACCACTTTTCTCCCTTGCTCTATTTTTATACCAGAGAGAGCGAGACCAGTGGAATTTAAGAAACATCGGCCCACACCCCTATAAAGTTTGGAAACGAGGTTGACAGTTTATACAGTAGCCCACCTTATGCTATCCTGCGCTAGTAGGTGCAAACTGCAAAACCTCACACAATATTAACACACAGAAGAGAGCCTTTCATAGTCTCCATTGGGTGGAAGTGGGAGAAATGAAGCTTGGCTAAGCATTTTGCAATAAATGCCACCAAATTTGTAGGCCATGTGGGAGGATCCATTGGCTCTGTTCGGCTACCTCTGTACCTGTAAGGGTGCCTTTGAAGATAGATAAGTTTTCAATATCCAAGTCACATCTTCACACATTTAATAGTATCTGATAATACGATAACAAACATGTTTTCTGATATCTTATTGCTTTCAGCAATACCTATATAGTTGGATAATTTTCAAGCTATTCATTGGTTTTTTTAACATAAATGAGGACACTTCCGTGCCTTATTTCTTAAGATACTCACCCTTTTCACAAGGAATGAGATTTTCAGTCAAAAGGGATGATGTGAGCCTTCATATATGACATTACCTGCAAAAACGAACTCACCAAAGAGATACAAGATGCGCACAAAAATCATTAGCATTCCTTCAAAATCTCCTAACGTAAACACACTTTTAATTTCCCTTTACTTCCTACTTTTTTGTTCTTTTTTTTTTTTTTGCTTACCTTTGCTTTACTTCTCCTCAACACTGTTTCTAAATATATAAATCCGCATATGGTATGATACCATAAATTGATTAGGAACTATGTTTTTCTGTAACTGTTAAACTGTTAAGTTTGACCCAATAAAGGTAGCATCTAATTCATATATTGCACAAGTTTCAGTCAATTAGCCTGGAATGCAACATAAAGGGCAATACATAACCAAGTATTGTAATCAAACATCATAATGAATTAACAGAAACCCAGACCTATCTGACATTGCAAGGGCCTCCAACTATCATTAATGAACTTGTTCCAAGGCAAATACCTAACATTAAGTAATCATAATAAAAGCTCAAACCAGCTATAACTATTGCTGATTGTAATAATATCTGAACCAATTAAACATGCACTTGCTTCTACAACAGAAAAAGCCCCACACATATTATTGTAACAATAGGAAATAAGCAGCAAAGAGCTGTGTAAACAGGTTGAATCTGCCTCATCTGAATTTTGACACTTTCCCCTCTTAATTTTATTAAATAGGAAGTGCTTTTAGCCCAGCCTCGTCAAATTTACTGAACTTGGGAAAATAAAGTACACCACTTGCCTTTCCTAGGGCAATGACTAGAACTGCATACTCAATATTTTTTTTGCTCAGCACTTCATACTCATGTATGTGTATGCCTAGCAAGATGGGGCCTACAGATCCCTACTTGATTCGCCTCTGCATAAATATTGTCTGTCTAATACCAATGTATTATTTATCTAAAATATTTTCAGCCTCCAGGAACCCCTTTATCTAAAATATAAATAAATCTAAATCTAACACAAGAACAAGACCTAGTAAATTGCCATCACTCTACTCAAAAAGGTTTAAATGCAGGAACGCTACAACAAAACTAAGTCCAGACAACTCATTGAATCTGGTCTGATCCACTGCCAAAACCTGTTGCTAGGCAGCAAGGCACAAATAAATTTTTTTTCCCGTTTCTGCATCATTTTTTGTTTTACACCTGATAGAAGTAACTGTAAGTTTTCTGTAAGGACTAGATGCATTTATAAGATGACTACTATGCAAATCAAGTATATCTTACACATTTATTTACTATGCGCCCCTGATAATTCCTATGCTTATCTAAGCATCTTCTGTGCAACCCTGATAAACTTATACTATGCAGCCCAGATAATACAAGCTTTCTTCATGCATCAACTCTGCATTTAAATGTGGCAGTTGCTCTTTGTACCAATGGACAAGGCAACTGGCATCAACACAGACTTCTTCACAGTATGGTTCCCATAGTTCTCAAATTTAATAAATAATGGCACTCTATTCCAAGGCATCCACGTCATAGTAAAAAAATCAACTATATGCTTATAATTTCAACAGAAATTTGTAAGCTTTCGGATTTAGAAAACTTGAGATACAACAATGTTAACATTTTTAGTATCATATCTATATTTTTATGCAGAAAAATCACGACACAAACTCAAAAAATTTTCCTACAATATGATGAAAGTCTTCAACATGGTTAGCAAATTCTAGTGATACAGCCAGCGACAACTGATCCTGACATTGCATTATCAACACAACCCTGAAATTTCCCACCATGAAGGCAACAGAATTGAGTTGTTTATATCAATGACCAATCTAGCCAAACATGAGCTTAAAAATACCCCCCATTAGCCAAGTTTTATGAATTTGCAAAATTACAGCTAATATCAGTATGAGACTCACCCATATCTGATAAACTATGTTTGTTTTTCAGAACAGATTTTCTCAAATCTATCTTAAAACAAATGCCGTCATTGTAGGAATAACATACCACACAAAATGGAAGTGATAGCATCTAGTGAGTTCTTCAATAAGATATCAAGAAAGACTTCTAGATTTTGCTTTGGTCAATGATATGAATACACCAGGTTAATTCCTCAAGATAAGATGTCAGTATGATGTAATTAGGATGTCACCCCTCATCAGTAACCTTGCAAAAAAAATACCCGACAATGCAACCAATATATACCAATAAGAAGATAGTAACACTGTTATATATTAACTTTAAAAGTATACAAAAATGTCACACTTATGGGAAATAGAAGAAAAGAAATTAAAATAAAAACAAAAAAGTAAAATTTTATCCAAAAGTTCTATGCACATAGGTATTATATTGCTCAGAAAACAGATGAAAGTAGATGCTTTATAAGTGCACCAGCAAGAAGTCATCTTAGCCTTGTTGGCTCCGAGTAGTGTAGGTCTTCTCAACATGTCGAGTGAGGAGTGAAATTCCATAATGTGAGGCACTTGAGGCAGCATAATAGGAAGTCACAGTGAGTTGAGCAAACTTTGGAAGTGCATAACCTACAAATTCACATATCAACAGCAAATTACACTCTATATAGGTCACACAAACACAGTGGAAAATCATCAAAAATACATCTAGTTCTCATGATTGGCACTGATCCAGAGTAGTCATTGCTAGTGAAATGCACTTTTAAACCCAGTCTTATGCATAACCTGCCTAGATCATCAAATTGAGTCACTGCAAAAGAAATGTTAAGTCCCTTAACCACAAGACATGAAGCTTGGGCCAAGGAGCCTAGTCCTCTCAGATTTCAAGAGAAAAGAAATAAATATGTAGGTTGGCTCTTTCAGGCAAGAATAAATGAGTTGTCGAAAATCTTAAAGGTAAAAATAGGACAAGGCTAGAAAGGTTCCAGGAAACTGCAAGACACCAGTCACTAAATACTTCAACTGACAACAGAAGCCCACTGCTTCTTCAGCTTTTTAACTAAATGATTAATCCAATGACACAGTGAATTCATAGACAAATATTAACAAACTTACCAAAAATTGCATGTTCTACTTAAGGGCATGCTTGCAAGGGAAGTGTGCTGGTTAAGAGGGGGAGTGCATAGCAGAGCAATGCGTAAAAGAGAAAATGTGATTTACATACTACCAGTCTACTTGAATGATCACCAATTATATAAATTATATGAGAAAGGAATAGAAAGAGCCACATATGAATCTAAACTTTGCCAACTGCACAGGAGTCTGGATATATATTCTATCAATTGACAAATCCTATTTTTCTTGAAAGCCCTGATGGTACTTTTTCTAAATGTCCTTTTGAGTCAGTCTCATAATAATTGGAGTAAACAAGTTATTACTCCATAAACCTAGAAGTGGAAGGGACTGTCCTTTGCCAAATGAAGGGGAAGGGGACTTGCCAGCGCACTGTAGCCTTTAAGATGTACTCTTATAAGTCAACATCACAATTCAAAGCAAAAATTTATTCAGACAGGCAACAAATTCAGTGACAGAAGTAGGCTATGAAGTTATTAGATGCTAATATTTCACAATAAAGTTTTCAAGATGTCAGTACAAAACGGTAGCCTAGATGCCAATGGCCCTATGCAGTAGCATTTTATGAGCACAAGGCACCATATCTGACACATGTATCATGTACTACATTGTTGTTTCCAAAAGTCTGAGACTACTAAAATTTGCTAGAAAAATCAGTCAAATATTAAGCCAAAAATTAATAAGTTCCATAACCTCATATGCTGTTTCCTAAGCAGCATGCACCACGTTAAGGGGAAAAAAAGCAGCTCTTCACCACAAGAAATTTATAGCTAACACATAGCAGCTCTCATCATGAAACAACCCAAATAATGAAGATTGCTAAATCTACCTTACATAGAGAGAGGAAGTCAAAGGACCATAGGTCATTAAAGTACACTGATGATAAATAGAAATTGTTTAGTGACCCTGAAAAATATTGTCATATAACTTCCTTTCTGAACTTTTTACCCTACTTATCATGCCATACAATGTCCAAATTTAAAACTTACCTCCACCTATGGAAAATTTAAAAAATCTAGCTTCATGGTGCAACTGATCGGCATTCAACCTTGAATGGTAACCCAGCCCAGAATCAAGTTAACCACGCAGAAAACATTCAACCAGTAGCTTTAACAAAGGCAAAAACCCACCAAACTTTGTTTGGGGTGGAGCATTATGATTCTCCATTTATGATGAGAATGTTTTAATACTGAACCCTCACTCCATGTGATTCCATCCCTCAAAAGCTTTAATTTCCTCCATTTAGTTATATCATTCATTTTTTCAACCAAAAACCAGTTAATAACTTCAATTCAATAAAAAGATCCCACCATAAGAGACTAAAAAGTTTATTGCAATACACCATTCCTCACCTACTTGCCATTGGTATTCCACTTGATCCCTGATGTGTAGGACAACCAAACACAAGCACCACCTCCACCTCAAAAGTGGAGATAGTTTTTTTAAACAGATATTTACAAATATTTTCTCACTACTAAAAAGATGCAGAGGGAATTGAACTTGCATCTTTTGAGACCCAAAAAAGACTCAAGTTTGACAAGCTGGGAGAATTCTTGTAAAAAATATTTCTAAATATGGTTACTGGAAATGAAAAAATTTTCATCCTCACTATCAAATAAGCTCTTTGAATCAGTTAAATATCTTTGGTTTTTCCTTCTGTTGTTGTCCTTTCCTACTTTGGCAGAAGGCAAAAACATGAGCATGCAACAGATGGAACTCCATAGTGCAATGTCTTTCCTAAATGAGCATGCACAGTAAAACTCTCACATTACCTACAGCAGATAGTGCAATGCAAATTGAACAAACTATATAATCTTACATGTGCAAAAGATTCAACAATAGGAACCAACATTCATTAAATTAGAGGACTCCATAAAGAATAAGAGGTCCTCCTTTAGAAACCTCGCTATCACTTTTAATTAAAGGCTGCAGCAGATAGCTGCAAATGATCAAGGTCAAATAAATGTTGGGATACACTAAAAACCAAGTTCAAGTCAAAAAAGAAAGAAGTTTGTACAATTTAGATCAAGCTTTGTTATCCAATATCATCTTATAACTACTTTACATCTAGAGTGAAAGGGCATCTTATACCTCCAAATGCTGCACTGACACCTGAAAACATTAGCAGCAGAGGAATCTGTCAACAAAGAAGAGAATAGTGTTCAATTAAGTTTATGATATACAAATAACAGCACTCTACCAGCTGTGTAAAAGGGGAAAATGTGTTTGAGAATTGTCGCAGATTGAACAGATTGGAAATGAAATTTAGAATATAGAAGAGGCATACCCCAGTTACAAAAGGGAGCCACTTTGGTCCCTTAATGCGATTTTGAAGGAAAGGGATACCTGAAAATAGAAACTCATAAGAGATGTGCATGCAAAAGCTGATATCTTATGAAGACAAAGGAGTCCAATAATACCTGTATTGAAACCATGTACAGCACTAAGCATTCCCCCAATACCAGAGCCAGCCTATATGCAAACAAATACAGATAAGTAAAATTAGCTAAGAAGTAAATGCAATCGACCAAAAAATTAAATAAAATTAGTTTTAGGAAAAGGTAAACAAACCATATGCACACACAACTTGATAATCTACAATCTTTTTGCAAATTAACTAAACAAACAGTCCACGATAAAATGATTTTCTTTTTATGATTATGGTCCACACTATGATGATCTAGAGACTAGAGGCAAGAAGCAGCTTGAATAGACTAGAACGAAAATAACCATATTTTTGCCCACCTCTAAAAATATAGATCTTCGAAAAAGAGACATTGCTACAAATTTCCAATTGATATACGTACTTTGTTATTATGAATAGACTTAAAGGGTTCCACCATAACAAGACCAAAATTATTGATAATGATATCTAGAAGATAGCACTAGAATAATTTGAATACAGAAACATAAATTTTATTTTCAAACCTCAAAAGACATGTCCCAACAAGCATAAGTTCCAACTACTTGCCCCTTTTTTTTTTCTTTTGATGCATGTAAAAGCCCAATGTGCTTGAGCTACACAATGGAAGGTAGCCCTCTCACCTCCCATAAACCCCAAACCCACCCACTTCAAGATTGGAACCTGAAACCTCATATATTTAACACTTAAGTTAAATCATTGAAGTTTCCCCTTATCCTCTGTTTTCATAAATTCTGGCTATATTCCTATAAGATATAAAATTTAAAGCATACTAAAAATTTCTAACTAGACTTAGCTTGGCAATAATAGTTCTCGAATCCCAGCTAAAAATTTTACAACTTCCACCAAAGACAAAGAACTAACAACCTTCTAAAGACCCAGAAAGACCAATTACACTGTCAAGCAGACCTAGGCTACAATTAGAACATTGGGTTTTTTTTTTTTTTTTTCCTTTTCAAGTTAAACAGAAAAACAAATACCAAAGAAATGAGGATGATAAAAAGAGTGCGGGAAGGAAACTGACCACGGCAGTTGCGTCATGTAAAACCGAAGTAATGGTCCATTCGGCTTTGTCCTAAAAAAAGGGTAAACAGAAATCAAATTCAAAGCTTTGAGTTATCAAACAAAGAGAAAAAAAAAACAAGAGAAAAAGAGTGAGATGAAGGGTTTACAGAATCAGGGTTTAAGAGAGAGAGACAACGAGGGCAACGAGCGGAACCTAAGCCAGGGTTGATGGTTGGATCATGGTAGAGATTCCCATGTCTTAGTTTTTCCTCGTATACCTCTCTTGTCCCCATGCTTTAAAACTCCTAAATCCTCTCTTTTTAGAATCTGGCTTCTGTCCTGTCTTCTGCTCAGAAACACAGAAGAGATGCCTGGGATCCTTGTCTTGTGTTGTGGCGTGAGTTTAATGTTCTGCCAGGAAACTAAAGCCACTTGGATTGTATGCTATAATTGGATCTCCTTGGCCCAATTTCTTGATCATATGATCGGCCCAGGTCAACATAAATGATTATTAGGAAATGGGCTGCATGGGTAGACCCAATCAACAGAACCCTAGGCCAGGCAAGTTAGAACGGTCATCTGCATCAGCCGTTTACTTGTATATATCAATAATGGTAGAAAATGGAGTCCACTCAATTTTGCTTAGTGACATGATTGGGTGTGAAGAAAAGCTTCAAGCTTAACTTGCTCCATTACTTTTCACATAATTCTCTATATATTATTGTACAACTTTCAAAGTTAGGCACAACTAAACCATTTTGTCCAAGTCAATATCGACATTATTATATGGTTTATTTTAGTATACCTAGATATTGGACAGCCCAACCAAACTAATCTCCTTGGAATTTTAAGTATAATTTGCTAGTATAAAATTTGCAAAGTTAGGGGCTTAGAACCAACTTAGATTTGTCTTTGGTAATTCTACACCCTCAATAATGGCGAAGCTCCTCCTACAACACTCCTTCACCATCTCCTTCCTCCTCATAATTCTCTCATTCTTCTCAACCTTCGCCACCATTGAATCCAAGCATTTCTCTAGAAGCCTATCCCCATCATCGTTAGGGCTCAAGCGAGAGAAACTTAGCCATCTCCACTTCTACTTCCATGACATAGTCGCTGCCAAAAACCCTACCGCCATGCGTGTGGCCCAAGCAAACACGACCAGCGCCTCCTCACCATTTGGTGCGGTGGTGATGATCGATGACCCTTTGACGGTCGACCCCGATATCAACTCCAAACCCGTTGGGAAAGCACAAGGGATTTATGCATTAGCATCGCAAAGTGATGCTAGCTTGTTGATGGCGTATAACTTTGCTTTCATGGAAGGGAAGTATAATGGGAGCAATCTCAGCCTACTGGGGCGCAACACGGTGTTTTCACCGGTGAGGGAAATGCCGATCGTTGGTGGGAGCGGCGTTTTCAGGTTGGCTCGTGGATATGCTGAAGCAAGGACGCATACGTTTGATCTCAAGACTGGAAATACGGTTGTGGAATATAATGTCTACGTTTTCCATTATTAAAGGATGAGTTTGTTTCCTCTTTACTTTGTGTTTTTTTATTTCTTCATCTGCTCTAAGTTTTGCTTTTTTTTGGATAATGTTAATGCATGTTAATAAAAGTTACAATCGTTTGTGGCTAGCTAAAATATAATTACTTTCCTTTACCTGAAAGCCAAAACCTAAGTAATTTATTACTTTATTTAGCTTATATTGGGTTTGGACTCAACCCAAACCTTCTTCCATGTATCACTATTAGACTGTAGCTTTTGTATCGCTGCTCAGCCCAATACAGTACGTTATGTGCCCCAATCCAGACAGTATACCCCCAATCTAAACATAACAACATGAATGAATTCAGAACAAATTTTAAAAGATTACAAATTAAAGGAACTAAAATTTTAATTAATGAATGAAAATGAAATGTTACAATTCAAAATGAAATATTTCATTAATTTTGACAAGAATCCAAGTGAACTAAGTTTATTTTAATTTGATTTTAAAAAATATTTAAATCTGTATAATGATTCAATTTCAAGTGATCAATGCACAAATGCACCTTAAACTCGTCTGTAAAGCTGGTCATTCCAAGCATACTTTTAAATCAAACCAACTTAATAGTTCTCTTATATTAACATAAATATAAATATAAACAAAAAATCTTTCGTAATGATTGAAAAACATAAATAAAAAAAAAAAATTTCTTTTACATTTGCTTGGAAGTTCAACCTTGATTTTTATTTTTCTCTTTATTATTAGAATTTTTCTTAAAAAACTATTATGCCTCTAAGACATAACAAAATTAAAAGGCATAGTACTAAAAAATGTCTCTAAACTATTTAAGAAAATTCAAATAAACCATTATTTTTTTATTGCATTAATTCAAATCTTTATACTTTTAATTTACGTCAAATAAAATACTTATAATTAATGGTTAACTAATTGTCATTAGTCATAATACCACTTGTTATTTCATACTCATATGGCATTGACGTCGCATTGATGTAAACAAATATCATATGACCATATCTAAGTCACTTATTAGTTATAAATTCTTATTTGGTTCAAAAGAAAAGTATGAGACTTGATTGAAAATAATAAAAGTATAAATATTTATTCAAATTTTCCTAAATAATTTATATGTATTTTTAAATATTATAGGATCCTTTTTGTATAAGGGCCTTCATATATTTATTTTGTAATTCCTTTGTGAGTGCCTTCTTGTGCTCTGTGTTGATAGTCATTTTATAGGGAAGGACTCCTGAGAACTAATGGTTAAGGTTATGTTTACGTCTTTGATTTAAGTTCACTTTTTGGGACTAGAAAGAGTTGAGGTTTTTGTTGCTTTCCATTGGAGTTTTTTGTGGCTTTTGTATAGAAAGGGATCTACCCCTATGATTTTCTTACTCAAAGTTTATTTGGCCTAACTTTTTTTAGCTTGAAAGCTATTGAAATTCTTATGAAAAATAATAAATTTTAAATTGAGTTAAAGCTATTTGGTAACCTATTTAGCAAAATAAATTATACACATTCTAATTTTGGTTAAAATTACCAAATATTTATGACATCTTCAATCATCCAATAAATCAAAACGGAATACGTTTGCTTCGAGTTTATATACGATTTCAGATGTTAAATCAAAGAAATCCATACAAAAATAGAATAGCTCTCAAACTTTGTATAGTAATAATAGTATTAGATTTTTGTTGATCGAGCAAGCAATTGGATTATTATGCTTCAATTTCTTAAGAAAGAAGAGAAAAGAGTAATAATGTATTTACTATTAAAATCCTTTTTGGTGAAGAAAAGATAAAACCTTTAAATAGTACCTGAGTCCATATTTGAATTTTAGGTCTTCTTTTCTCTTAATCTTTGTAAGAATAAAAAAATCTCATATTTTACTATTATGTTGCTGAGTATTATTTTGTTTTTTTTTCTTTTTTTTATAGTAATTTCTATAGGAAAAAGTAAAGGAGAGGGAAATCGCGATCTGCATTAGAAAAAGGTGATTTGCAGAGAGAGGGGGAGGAAAGAGAGATCGATTGAGAAATATGGGTATTTTCTAAAAAGTTGACATGATTTTGAAAGAAGATAAAATAAAGTTCTTCTCCGGAGCTTTTCTTTGAACTCTTTTTTTTTTTAAAATTTTATTCTTTAAACAAAACTTTTTTTAAGAGAAACTTATTTTTAAGAGAATCTTAAAATCTTGTTTAACTTGATTTTTGTTCTTAAGAAGTAGATAAATTGAAAAAAGTCCGACCAAACAAGCACTCAATATATATCTACATCTTTTAAAAAAAATATTATGTCCTAATAACAAATAGTAAAAAATATAAAGATATGTTCTTATCTTTGGAAATAAAATATTTATTCACCCATTATAACAATCCAACCATGGCCGCAAGTTCAAATTCCAAAGGGCTCTGCTTCCAAGGGCTCCAATCCAATCACAACCATTATGCTCACAAAGCAAAGCTCCATCTTCTTCCTTGTTCTCTTTGCCATCATCTCCTTCTCAACCATTGCTATCGTTCATCAATCTGATGAGTTTTTCTCAAGATATATATCCCCACTATCAATAGGTTGCAAACGACAGAAACTATCCCAGCTTTACTTCTATTTCCATGACACAGTGTTTGACAAAAATGCTATTGTTATCCGTATTGCCGAAGCACCCTCAACCAACAGTTCCTCATCGTTCTTCAGAGCCATGGAGATGTAGAAAATATTCAAGATCTAAGCAAAAAATTAAATTGTTTGATCAAAAAATAAAGAATTACATAAAGGGCTATTTATAATAGCTAACTAAACTTAAACCTACTTGGTGTGCAAGTAAAATAATTATAATAGCTAACTAAACCTAAACTTACTTAATGTGCAAGTAAAGAAAATAATAAATAAGGAAGTATTCTAATCCTAGATTTCCTTGGAGTACAAGCAAAATAAATAGAAAATAAGAAAATATTCTCCCTAAAATATTTCTAAAAATTAATAATTACATCTCATGTTGACACTACCCCTCAAGTTAGAGCATAGATATCAATCATGCCCAACTTGTCAATTATACCATGGAACACTTTCCCTGAAACAACTTTCGTGAGAATATTAGCTGACTGACCTTCAGATTGGACAAATGAGAATTGTATAATTTTTTTGATCGAGGTTCTCCTTGATGAAATGTCAGTCAATTTCAACATGCTTGGTGCGATCATATTGTACAAGATTTTGTGCAATTTCAATAGCTGCCTTATTATCACAATAAAGATTCATAGGTTCTGTATATTCAATTCCCAACTCCTTGGGAATACTCATAATCCACAATAATTCATAAACACCGTGAGCCATACCTCGAAATTCAGCTTCTGTACTTAATCTTGCCACAACCTTTTGCTTCTTGCTTTTCCAAGTGACAAGATTACCTTCCATGAAAGTAAAATAACCAGATGTGGATCTTCTGGTTTTTTGATCATCTACCTAGTCAGAGTCAGTAAATCCTTCAATGTTAGAGACACAATTTTTTGAGAACAACAAACATTTACTTGGAGCACTTTTCAAGTATCTTAAGATTTGATATATTGCATTCATATGTTCTTCACTTAGTGCATGCATAAACTGACTTACGTCACTTATAGCATAAGCTATATCTGGTCTTGTGTGTGACAAATAATTAATCTTCCAACCAACCACTGATAACGACCCTTATCTATTAGAACTTGATCTGAAAAAATTTCAAGCTTATGATTCATCTCTATGGGCGTGTCTACTGGTTTGCAAACAAATATTCTGATTTTGGTTAAGAGATCTAGTACGTATTTCGTTGTGAAAGAAAAATCCCATGTTTCGATCTTGTAACCTCAATCCCTAAGAAATATTTAAGTTGCCTCAAATCCTTCATTTCAAATTTACTAGCCAAATATTCCTGTAATGCTTTCATTTCGTATGAGTCATCTCCCGTCAAGACCATATCATCGACATACATGATTAAAGCAGTTACCTTCCCCTCTTTGTGTTTAATAAATAAAGTATGGTCTGAGTTACTTTACTTATAACCAAATGCTTTCATTATAGAAGAAAACCTTTTAAACCAAGCTTTAAGTGACTGTTTCAGTCCATATAGTGACTTCTTCAGTTTACAAACTTTCCTTCTACACAAAGAGTTGTGTTTATCTTGGTGGTAACTCCATGTAGACTTTTTTCTCTAGGTTTCCATTAAGAAAAGCATTTTTAACATCAAATTGTTGTAAAGGTCAATCTCAATTTATTGCTATAGATATAAGAATGCGAATTGTATTGCTCTTGGCTACTAGTGCAAAAATCTTTTGATAATCCACCCCATACCTCTACGTATACCCCTTTGCAACTAACCTTGCTTTATATCTATCAATGCTGCCATCTACTTTGAGTTTCACCATAAATACCCATATACATCCAATCATCTTTTTTCCTTCGGGTAAGGGAACTAGTTCCCAAGTAGCATTCTTTTATAAAGGCTCCATTTTTTCGTTCATCGCCTTGATCCGTTTTGGATATTTTAATGCATCTTACAAACTACTAGGAATAGATACAATGGATGATTGATTAGTAGTGAGTGCATACAATTCAAACAATCTATGGGAGGACACATAATTGTTAATTGGGTATTTAACCTTGGCTTTAGGATCATGTTTATATTTTTTCTTTGGGATTCCCTTATTTGATCTTTGTGAATATTTAGGAACTATTTTTTCTATAGGAACATGTGTTTCATGGGACTCATTTGATATGGGATTTGAGATTTCATAGGATTCATCAAATATGGGATTTGAGATTACCTCATCAGATATAGGATTTGGGATTACTTGAGGGAGAACATTCTTGGTTGATTCTTCAGTTAATGGTGTAAGCATAGGTATAGGCAATTTTGAGGACTCTATAATGGAAGCACTTGATTCACTTGCAGGAAGAACTAACTAACTCTTAATTTCAGGAATACTATCACAACATTGTTGAGCACTTTTCGCAAAACGTTCAGTCACTTCCTCTAACTCCATGAACTCCTCTCCTCTATCAACTTGTTGTAACACATTCTCTTCACTAGAGTTATCCCTTTGAAGAAAAGGTCCAAAGACTCCCCATAAATAATAAGGCTCTAATTCATGAAAAAAAACATTCAAGATTACATGTAATTTACGGGTTTAAGGGTCATAACACCTATACCCTTTCTGAAAATCAGAATAGCCAACAAAACATATCGTTTTGCACATGGATCAAGTTTATTTCGTAAGTTTTTAGGAATGTGAACATATGCAGTGCAACTAAAAACTCATGGTTCAAGATTATGGAGATGGGGAACTGAAAGTAAAGATCGCATTTTTTGTTGGGGGGTTTGAAAGTTTATTACTCAAGAAGATATTCGGTTAATAACGTAGGTAGTGAATTTTACAACTTTTCCCTAATAAAATTGAGGCATGTTCATGCCAAAGAGAGAGGCACGAACCACTTCCAATATCTGTTTATTCTTCCTCTCTGCCAATCCATTTTGCTATTGATTATAGGTACAAGAAGTTTGATGACGAATCCCATGATGGCTTAAAAAATTGTTAAGAGATCCATCATACTCAGTACCATTGTTTGTTTGTAAAGCATAAATTTGCTTTTGGTACTAAGTGCCCACCATAGTATAAAAGTTCTAAAATGTTGTGCATACGTCACTTTTATTTTGAAATAGAGATACCCAAGTCATTCTAGTGCATTCGTCAATAAATGTAATAAAGTAACAAGCTTTAGAGATGGAAAGACTTTTTGCAGCACCCCAAACATCAGAGTGAATAACCACAAAAGGTCTGAACTTTTATTCAAACTTGGTGGATAAGAAATACGATGGCTTTTAGCTAGTTTGCAAATATCACAATGAAAATCCAAATCATTCAAACTTGAAAATAAATGTGGTTGTAACTTTCTAAGATAACTGAAAGAAATATGTCCTAGTCATCGGTGCTATAACCATATAGTTGCTCAAGCCTTGTCTTTACTACTAGTTAGATTCGCTTTGCTGAATTTTGGTCTGCCACTTTCTGTTAACTCTAAATAGTAGAGTTTGCCTCACCTAACACCATAACCAAGAACCTTCAAAGTCAAAATGTCCTAAAAAATGTAAAATGAGGGCTAAAAGGTTACAATACAATAAAAAACAGAGGTAATTTGGCTAACATACAAAAGATTACATTCAAGGGATGAAACAACAAGAATTGTATCCAATGTAAGAGTATTGGATAATATGACAGATCTCTTTTCAATAACAAGACATGTACTACCATTAGCTGTAGAAATAACAAATTGAGAAGAAAAGAGGATTGATTGTAACTGACTAAAATCCTTAGTCATATGGTTAGATGCACTTATATTAATAATCCAAGTATTATTCTTAGAAGGTGTAAAGAATACCGATGCCTTACCACCCATACCTGAGTAGGCAATGTTTGTCGTAGGCTTTGATTGTTTTTCTTCCATGGATGTCATCATGGCTTTCCCTGCAATCTTTTTTCTAGGTTTTTTTTTGTGAAGTTTCACCACTTAGGATAGCCAATGATTTCATAACATAGTTGTTTCAAATGATTTGTTTCACCACAATGAGTGCATACCAGAATATCAAATTTTTTTGGTTGATTGATTGCCTCAATTTTTCAAGGAGCTAGATGAAAGTCCTTGTCGAGTTTGGTTGGCTAGCATAGCTGTGCTCTCAAGATTTAGACGAAAGCCTTCCATTATCTGTCTTTGTTGATATTCTCTCCTAACATATGCATACATGATTTCCAAATCAAGTTTTGGATCTTTTTGTAAGATTTCTCCATAGATCTGATCAAATTCAAAATCAAGTCCACTTAGAAAAATATGGACTCGAAGCCTAGCCACCGCGGAATGCAATTTGACTACATCTTCAACTGTTTTTTCCTGTAACATAATCTTGTGATCAATTTTCTAAAAAATAGCTACAAGTTCATTATAGCATATTGATAATGGTTGACCATTTGGTTTGGTAGAGAGATCTTTAGTTCAATTAAAAAATACAAGTCTCATCCGTTTCATCATAGAAGGTTTTTTATACAACTTCCTATATCTCCATGGCTGTGGGAAGATGAATAAATCGTTGCATTAGTAATGGACTCATTGAATCAATAAGCTAGCTTTTCACTTTGTGGTCTTCAGTGATCCATGTTCCAAGATTCGGATCTCCGAGGTGCAGGTTTTTTTGCTTTTTCGGTGAGATATCTAGCTTTGTTGTGAACGTCAATACGCATCTCCATGAGTAATTTGTTTTATCTAGTGTAATATCGGTAAGAAACACAGAATTGTCTTAGTGGACAATAATTGGTGGTGTTAGGTTGCCGGGTATGGTTAGAACCATGGAATTGCTTGGTTCAGTTAAAACACTGGAATTGGTTTCTATTATGTAGTTTCAGATGAATAGAAGAAAGAAAAAAAAAGTGATGGTGAGTTTTTAGTACGAGATTCACTTTAAAGAGTTCCTTTCGGATCAGAACTGCTTTGATACCATATAGAAAATATTCAAGATCTAAACAAAGAATTAAATTGCTTGATCAAAAAATAAAGAATTACATAAGGGGCTATTTATAATAGCTAACTAAACCTAAACCTACCTAGTGTGCAAGTAAAAAAAATAGTAAATAAGGAAGTATTTTAACCTTAGATTTCTTTGGAGTACAAGCAAAGTAAAAAGAAAATAGAGAAATATTCTCCTTAAAATATTTTAAAAAATTAATAATTACAACTCATATTGATAAGAGATTATGGACGACCCTTTGATGATCAAGCCCGATGTCAACTCCAAAATGGTGGGAAAAGCTCAAGGAATATATGCATTTGCATCACAAACTAACTTTAGCTTGTTAATGGTGCTCAACTTCACTTTTGCCTAAGGAAAATATAGGGGTAGCACTTTTAGTGTTTTGGGGCGTAACAAGGTTGTTTCCACCATGAGGGAAATGTCGATTGTGGGTGGGAGCAGGGTTTGTAGGTTGGCTCACGGATATGTTGAAGCAAGGACTCATACGTTTGATCTCAAGACTTGTAATGTTGTTGTGGAATGTAATGTCTATGTTTTCCATTATTGAAGTATGAGTTTGTTTGCCTTTCACTTCGATTTTTTCTTTCGCCTTTTTTTACAGCTCCAAGTTTTGCATTTTCAAGATAATATTTAAGCATTAATAAAAGTTACAATCGTTTGTAGCTAGCTAAAGTACAATTACGTTCATTTTTCGATTAGCTAGAATTTATGATAAGAATTAAGATGTCAAGTTGTGGGCTAAGTCACTCCAAAGATTTTCATATTCAAGGCAAGTTTTATTATAAAGCCACCAAAACCCTTATACACGTTTGTTATGGGGAATAGTTAAATCATTCAATGTTATTCCTTTCACTTTTTTATTCTTTTGTTTGGTTGCATTTTACTATTGGAAATAACGATTCCAGAGAAAAGCTATTCCTCAAAAAAGGACTTAACCATTCCCATTTCTCCCCATTATTAGCCATTCCATGGTTGATAGAACAGAACAAAAACATCATTGGATAAAAACGTCGTTATTTAATAAAAATAATTACAACCCTAGCACTATATAAGGTCTTTTTCTTTTCATTTTCCTCTTTTTCATTTTCTCTCTTATTGATGTTTAATGGAAATAAAAATTAAAAGATTAACAAGTAGAGAAAAATAGTCAAATAATTAAAATAAAATATTATATAACTAATTTAATATAAATCATGTTAATATTTTAATAATAAATTATTGATGTTTAATGAAATATAAATTAAAAGATTAAGACATGAAAAATACAAATAGAGAAAAATGATTCAAATAATTAAAATTAAAAATTATATAACTAATTTAAAAATAAATTATTCAATAATTTAATAGTACATAAAAATATTAATAATTTAATAATAAATTGTTAATGTTTAAGAAAAATGGAATTTATTTTTATTTTTGATGAAAATAAATTTGATTGTAATAAAGGGTAGTTTTGTCATTTTATTATTTATTCCTTCATATTTCAAAGTTATTCCAACCAACCAAACATTTGAATAAGTCATAATAGTAATTCTTACTTTATTCTAATCCATTAACGAAACTATATAATAATAATAATAATAATAATTCTATTCTATTCCTTCATTATTCTATTCCTACAGAATAACTATTCTATTCCATTCTATTGCATTCCGCGAACCAAATGTGCTGTTACTTTAGATCTCAATTTTTTATAGGATTCATAATTTAATAATAATATAATTAATTGTATTAAAAATATACAAAAGAAGATAATTAATAAAATATCTATATGTTCGGTCACTTTTTAAATTAAATGCCTAGCAAATATTTATTTTTTGTCACCTCCCACATCTATACTAATTCTCAACTATTTACTTATTTTCCATTACAAATATATAAAAGTCAAAATAATTAATCAAATTACATATTCTCTCACTTCCCTTATGTGCTTAATAAATCTCAATTTTTTATTACTTCACAATTTCCACAATACTATTAATCTCAACTATTTGTCCTATTTTCAATTAATTTAATAATAATATGTATTTAATGATCATTAACAACTATGTTTTTTCTATATATAAAACCAATTTTTTTAATTTATAATATAAAAGTTTAGTTATCAATTTTGCACCTCAAAGGCTAGAAGAATTTTTTTTTAATTTTAATAAAAAATGCCTTATTTGAATATTTAGCTTTAAACTTTTGAGGTTATTGAGCCATTCCTATTCATATTATAATAAAGGTATAATATTTTAAAAAGTTTTTAAATTATATTAGAAAATTTAAACAAATTTTTAATTTCTATTACGCTCAATTAAGTTTTTTATATTTTTATTTTGGATTACTGAAGATTCAATTGGTATGTGACAATACTGATGGAAAATTTCATAAGAAATAGGGTGGTCGGTAATGGGAAATCTATCGGTGACAAAATATTTTGTCAATAATTTACCCACTGAATATTTCATCGATAATTCGATCTGTAATGGGTCCTATTGATCAGCCGATTTGTTGTTGAATGTAAAGTTGAGGTTGCTATAATCTCTCTGGCCACTGTAGGAAGTTATAGTTTAGCTTTTGCAAACCACTACTTCTCAAATATTAAAGCCAAAGCTTAGATTGTTAATTTAAGTTTTAATTTGAGAAAAAAAATTTAACTCATACATACCACAGAACTTTCGATTGCAAACTAGTTTATGTCAAGCCCGACCTTATAAAATACTTGCCATGTCATTCATGTGATTGACAATATGCTTGCATACTAGGAAAGCCTCGAAAAATCGTAAAAAGTCGGTAGTGTACTTAATAGTGCAACTATGTTGAATTAAGCCTCGAACTAGATCAAATGAAGATTTTAAGGTGAAATTTAAAATTTAAAATCCACAGAATAACTTAAAATGGTGATTCGGAGTTCGAGGATCTATTTGGAGTCAAATTGGAATTTTCATAATCCGGGGGCAAAATAGTCATTTTGCCACCTGAGGTTAAGATGTGAGTGTTGGATGATATTTTTGACTAAGATTGATCATTTGGAGTATAATTTGAGTTTGAGAAGTGAAGAATTTTAATTTCGATGTTTTTCTGAGGATAGGGGTAAAATAGTCATTTTGCCATCTTAGGGGCAAAATGGTAATTTTACACCACCCAACACTTGTCCAGCACATGGATTTTACCCACTATTATCATGGATAATTGAGTAAATTTAAGTGGTGGAGAGAGATTGCTTAATGGGTAAGTATGACACATGGACCAATGGAATGGTGACATGTGCCAAGTTTATATCCCTTTATTATTTAGCTTTAAAATTAGCATAAAATCAGCTTATTTCCGTTCATATGGCTAGCCAAAACAAGAAGTGAAGAGGAAAGGAAAGAACACAAACCCTAGGTGGGAAAATTGAAGAAAAAGTGTGGGATTTCAAGGGATTAAGCTAATAAAGGTAAAATTTTATGATTTTATCTTGTGATTTACACTACCCATGCTTTCTTTTTCATTTTCCATGCTTAGAACTCAAGTTTGTATGATGAACCCATGCTGGCCAAATTTGAGAGGAGAGGTTTTGAGCATTGATTTTGCTAGATTTTAAGCTAATTAAGTGTTTTTGGTTGTTTGGTAATGGAAAGTATGAAAATCTAGCAAGGAATCACTTTGTTCTTCACAAACCCACAAGAGGCCGAATTTTCTAAGGAGGATATTGAGGCCGAAATTGATGATATTTCATGATATTTTGGTGGTATTTAATGATTGGTGAGGCTAGAATTTAATGGGAAAATTTGGTATGAAAATATGAATTTTTACCTAATGTATAAACATGTGCGATTTATGATTCGGACTGATAAATTAAATCGTATTCACAGTCATTGAGGTATTTTAAGTATAATTGGAGTGTAGAAAGTGAAAGAAATCGATTTGGAGCTAAATTGGACATGTTGGCCAATTAATCGGGTGATAAGACGAATTAGGTCAATACCGGGTTTAGATGGTTTCCTGTGCATTTTGCATTTCATATCATGCATTAGTAGTCTAAATTAGTTTAATTTCGATTTAATACCAATGTAGTAAGTTTCTCAATTTTGTACTATGTCAAGGTGGTGAGTCCTCCGATAAAGGCAAAGAAATTGCATCCGAAGACCAGTAGTCAGAGTACTTCGAAAATTCGCACTTTAGACATTGTGAGTAAACTTACTGTCATTTTAATTATCTAGGGTGGCTTTTAGATGATTTCATGAATTTTATGAAAAAATGGATTTAGAAAGGTAAATTTTCATGTTTTATGAATAAATGTGTTTCAATGAAATTAATTTATAAATTATTTTGAAATTAATAATGATTTTGAAAAATAGAGTACACGGAGACTGCCATTTATTGTAATTTGATTGTTTAAATTAATTGGCTTATGATAAATCGGGCATGATTGGCTGGTTGGCAATTGTATTGAAATACAGATTGTTTGTTTGCCTTGAAAGGCTGTGAATTACAAAAATTACCATATCATGTTATTGAATTTTATTGATCGGTGGGATAATTATTAGCTTACTGCAGTAGGCGGGTTTCGTGGACTAGCCTATGAGAGGGGCACGGGAACCCCATTTATATGTGCTCACCTCAGTTGTAGAGGCGCGTAGGGTAGTTCCTGAGGTGATATTTGAGTTCACTTCATGCCGAACCACCACGTGATGGTGAACTCAGCCAACGCCAAGGAGCGACTGTGTTTTTCTCAAACTAAAAAATATGTTTACGTGTGTATGAAATTTTTAACAGCCTTGGCTGTCTTGGTAGGATGCCTCGGCCAAGGTGTCCCCGAGGATGGATTTATGGTACAAGCCTAGTTTTTATGAGCTTCATAAGCCTCGTTACGTATTTTGAATGAAATGTGTTCTAATGCTGTGACCCAGTTTACGATGATTTATTTTATCGTCTCGATGTACTTAACTCTAGATGTTTATGATGATGACTGTTTACTCATTGGGATTTTATAATCTCACCACTCTCCTTTCCACCAATTTCAGGCTCAGTATAAGCTGTAGATAGCTGATATCGTAGAAGCCTACAGTTGGCTTTACTTCCTCAAAAACTGTAGGTTTGCAGCCTTTGTTCATTTTTGTCATTTGGGGATCCATATGTCACTGTAAATTAAATTTCATACTCTAGTTGTCTGTACTACTGTATGTAGGAATTTATTCTGCTTTTACGCTGTAAAAATTATTTACGCAGTGTTCTAAAAATATTGTTTTATAAGAAAATATAATATTTTGTTTAATATTTTTATTTTATTCTAACAATCATGATTTCACTTTAAACAAATGTTTTAGACATCTAAATTTATTTTTGATTTTGAAATATGTGTTTTGCACTTATGTACTACATTATTAGCTAGTATCGAAATTTTTGAGAAAAAATGACCGAAATACCCCTGTGTGACAAAAATTAGTTTTTATTATTTTAAGTTGGAAATAGCTTAAAACCTCTTAGAACATGATATTTGGCAACAGTTACTCACAAGGGAAATGAGAAACTGATATTAAAGCCTTACGGGGTTTCGGTTGGCATTTCGAGTAATGAGTGCCTATCGGGACACCGCGATGGTTGTCATGGGCTTGAGGGGAGTACCGGGTCGTGACAGTTTATGTAACCACTCCTTCATCGTACAAAATTTTAATCTATTAGAGGTCGGAAGAATATATCAAATGAATATAATAGTATATAATATTACTTATATAATTAATTACTTATAACACTAAACCCTAAATACATTAACACCTTAATTTAATAACTCTAAACATTTTTAAAATTAAATAACATTACTGATTTAGTTAACTAATTTATATAACTAAATCTTAAATTTAATTATTTAATTAAATTATACATTAGCAGATTTTAACACAAATATTAATCGACAACAAAATCCAACTCGACAACAAGAATGAAAAGGAAAGGCAATAATGAGCAACCTTGTCTTAACCCTTTACCCATACGGATTTGCCATGAAGGAGACCCATTAACGAGAATAGAGATGGAAGCAGACAAAATGCAAGCATGTATCCAAGCTCTCCATTTATTACCAAAACCCATATTCATCATAATCAAATCAAGGAAGTTTCATTCAACATTTTCAAAAGCCTTTTCAAAGTCAATTTTAAAAAGAGACCCCCCATTCCTTTCTTTTTTAAGAAGGTCAATCAACTCATTACTAATGAGATTGCAATCTAAAAGCTACTTTCCCTTAATAAAAACAAATTGGTTTGCTCCGATAATTTCCTCCAAAACTCCTTTCAACCGGTTAGTAAGTGCCTTAGCAATAATCTTGTAAAGGTTGCTGACAAGACCAATGGGCCTATAATCATTGATAGTTGAAGGACAAGCTCATTTTAGAATTAAAGTGATGAATGAAGTGTTAAAGCACTTATCCATGGTGGCTGAATTGGAGAAAGCCTTAATATATTTCATAATATCACCCTTGATAAAACTCCACTATTTTTAAAGAAACTAAGATTAAAGCCATCCAATCTCAAGGCTTTATTCCCATCACAACTTGCGACGGCTTCCCATATTTCTGATTCAAAAAAAGGTCTCTCAAGGGAGACAGCAGAGTTGTCAACAAGTTTTTTAAAATGGCAGTTCATGTCTTTGAGCTTGATCTCTGTGCTTATACCATAAAGTGAGGCAAAGTGATCAGCTATGGCATTCATCAACTCATTAGGATCTTTTATAGTGTTGTCATTTACTACCAGCTTAGTCATTGTATTAGCCCTCCTCTTTGCTGAGGCAGTCGCATGAAAAAATCTAGTGTTTCTGTCCCCATTATGTATCCAGCTAACTTTAGACTTTTGATGCCAACATCTTTCTTCAATCCTCAAAAGCTTCCACAAATCACCCTTAAGCTTTACAATTTGATTGCTGATTTTAGCATTAGATCTATCACTCTACAACTCTAACTCAAGGTCATAGATGGTTTACTCCAACTGTTTAACTTTGACATCACCATTTTGAAAAATATTCTTTTGCCATTGTTTAATGCTTCCTTAGTACCTCGTAGTCTGTTTTAAATACCAACCCTCTTACACCCCATGCTTTGTGTCTCATCCAATGTTTTCTTTAAACATATCTTAAAAGCTTGCTTCATCTGGCGTAGGACCTCATTCCTTACTATCCATGATGAGCGTAATCGGGTTATGATCCGATAGAGACCTCAAAAGACACTCTTGATAAAGCTAATTTAACTTATCAAGAACACCTGGAGCCACTAAAAATCTATCCAGTCGACTGTAACTAGCCACTTCCCTATTATTACATCAAGTAAATGCTTTTCCAGTCATAGACAAATCAATCAACTCGATCTCCGATGTAAAATAAAAAAACTGGCTTACAGCTCTTTCATTGGTGGGTTCCCTTAGCTGTTCCTCTTGACTTAGAACAATGTTCAAATCTCCTCCCAACACTCAAGGAATTTCATAATAGTTTATGAGAGCAGATAATTCCTCCCATAGTGATTATCTTTCGTCATCACAATTTGGGGCATAAATATTTCCAAGCCCTCAAGTATCATTACCACCACTGATTTTCCCATCATTAAGATGAATCGTTTACCAATAAAATAATTTTTCAAGGTAAAGTAATCCTCATCCCAACAACATAACAACCCACCCGCTGAGTCAACAAAATCAAAGGACAACCATTTGACTCGTCTATTACCCCATAATTGTATAACACATCTGTGTTGCATTACGCCCGTCTTAGTTTATTGCAACAGAAAAAATTTCAATTTATGCCTGAAGATAAGACTTTTAAGAACCCGACATTTCTCTGACCTTCCTATACCGTTAATATTCCTAAAGATATATAGCATTTAAAAAGAAAAACATACAGAGAAAGAAGATAAACCTTAAAAGGTGAAGTCCACACCCCTTATTTGTTGATCACCTTGCATATTAACAAAGGATTCAGTATTTTGATGAGAAAGGCGAAAAAAGAAAACATCATCGAAGCTATTACCATTGGTGAAGAAGAACTTACTATTTCTCACCCCCAATTTGCCGATGATATAGTAATTTTTTGTGAACCCTCTCTTGATAATTTATTTAATGCTAAACATATTTGAGATGTTTCCAAGCAATTTCGAGTCTCAAAATCAACCTTAATAAAAGCTGCTTGTATGGGGTGGGTTTGGAGCAAAAACTAGTTAAGGAATGGGCAGATAGAATCTCTTGCGAGGTTGGACAATCACCAACCAGCTATTTGGGACTTCCTCTTAAAATGTGGTAGCCTATTATGGATAAATTTGAAGCTAAACTTTCAACATGGAAAGCTGGTTATTTATTTATGGGAGGTAGACTTACACTTTTAAAATCTGTTTTTGGTAGTCTTCTTATCTTTTTCATGTCTCTTTTTCATATTTCAGTTGGTATAAGAGAAAAACTTGATAAAATTTAAAGGCGATTTCTTTAGGTTGGCTTTGAAACCAAGGAGAAAATACACCTCTTTCATTGGCATACTGTTTGTCTTCATAAAGACCTTGGTGGTCTTGGGGTAGTCAATTTGAATATTAAAAATCGAGCTCTTCTCAATTAATGGATTTAAGGTTCAGGAATGAGTTAGGCAACCTATGGATAAGGGTTATAGCAGGAAGAATGGGTTGTCATGCTGAGAGTCTTCTCTTTACGGCCAAAAGCTCTAGAATGATTTCGGATATATAACATCACCAAACCTCTCTTTCATCATGATAACAACATCTAATTCATTCAAAATAGTTTTGGGCTGTTGGTTGGAAATGGGGAAAAAAATTAGCTTTTGGCATGCTTAATGGATTGATGAAATTCTTTTGAGGATGGCTTTTCCAAGAATTTATGCCTTGGCTACTAATAAAAATGGAATGATCAACAAATATGGTGAGTGTGATGACAAGTGGCAGTGGTGTATTGAGTTAAGGTGGATGCTTTTTAGGTGGGAACTTGATGAATGGGAAGCACTTCATCTCCTCTTTAGCGAGCAAGTCGTAGGTAGAGATTTTAATGATAAATTGATTTGGAAACATACCCCAAGTGGGTCTTACACAATTAAGTCCTACTTTGATAGTATTTTGGAGATAATTAATCAAAGTGAACATCACTAGAAGGACCTATAGAGAGGACTTGTCCCACTTAAAGTTGAATCTTTCTGTTGGCTTGCTTTTAAAAGTAAGCTTGTTATTCGGGAAATGTTATGGAAAAGATACCTTATTAGAGTTAAAGCCACAAGTTGTCTTCTTCATATAAAGGACTGTGAATCTATTAGTCATCTTTTCTTGTGCTGCATGGAAACTTGGTCTTTGTGGAGTTTATGGGTCAAAGATTGGGGGTTTAATTGGATCATGCATAAAGACCACCTCATTAACTTTCTTACTTGGAACGAGGTAGCCAATCTTATTGAAAATAGAGAAGTTTGGGAAACGGCTTTCCCTGCTATCTTGTGGACCATATGGTTGGATCATAATGATGTTTGCTTTAATGGGAAGCTGTGGGACAGACATCATATTTTTGATTTGGTCAAGCTACATATTGTTTGGTCGATTCATGCTAAATGATCATGCCTGAATTTATCTATTATGGATCTTGAGAGGTTTCCAAACACTACAGTCATTCCCTCTAAGCCAAGAAAAGTTAAACCAAATTTCATGTGGTAGCCTCTAGCTTGTGGTGCTTTAAAGTTTAATACCAATGGTGCATCGAGCAATAATCCGAGGGAAGCAAGCATTGGAGGCATTTTAAGAGATGAGAACGACCACATTTTAATTCTCTTTTCTTTATCCGTGGGGGTCGTGGATGCTAACTCAGCTGGGGTTAAGGCTATATGGAAAGCCCTTCAAATGTTTGCTGCTTCGAGATGGGCATCCGTCAAAGTTATTTTTCAAAGTGACTCGACTAATGCTATTAAGTGGGTGCTTGCTTCGTGGAATCCAAGATCTATCATTATTCAAATTGAGTACTTCAAGGCTACGATAAATAGTTGGGAAATTGTCAAAATCCCTATGTCAACAAATGATGTTGCAGACTTGTTTACTAAAGCAGTAGTTCAATGCCAAACTTGCTTTCTTTGGATTTTGCTTGAATCCTCCAATGAAGAGTAATCCAGGGTTGCTTGGTGATGTCAGGTTTTGTAGGAACCCATGGTTGATGGGGCAAACAGTTATGTTGTGACGATTGGGGGTTTTTTATGGATGCAAAGTATCCTTTCAATTGAAGTGCACAATGTACAAAGGAGTTCAATTTTTGGGTTTGTATATGCTATGAATGAATGTGCATGCTATACAGGGGTTTTTTGTTGTTTTGTATGGTTGATCCTTTCTGGTGCTTGTTGGGAGTTTGTAAATTTTCATCGGTGATATTATCGACAAATCAGTCGGTAAACTTATCAATATCTTAAGCGACTTGACCACATTACTGACCACACACTCTATTAGGCAACGGTTGGTAAAGTCCAGTAAATCATTACCAATGAAATAAGTCCGTTGAAAATGCTCACACCATCTTACTGTTCATGCGCACCTTTGTTTTATCGATGGAATACTGACGGATCATATTCCATCAACATTTTTCGTTGGTTTTCCATCGGTAATCGGTATTTTTAGCATTTTAGTTTTGTCGATAATCTGTAGGTAATGTTCGGCAAAATTTACCAACAAAAAAATTCTATCGGTAAAACATATTTTTTTTGTTGTGATTCTTATAATTAACGGTTGACTAACTATCATTATTCAAAATATTTTTTATCATTTTTTATATCATGGGATGCTAATGTATAGAGAGAAAATGTCACTTGATCATATTATCATGTTATATCAACATATCACATGATTATCTACTATAACATATTAATATACCACATTAGCAGCACATGACATAAAATAACAAATCACATTTTGACTAACGCATTAGTCAACTATTAGGTATAAGGACTTATATATTAGACTAAAATAAAAGTACAAAAACTTTTTTTATAATGAGAAAATAAAAAAACTTGATTGAATGTGACATAAAAATAATGACTCATCATTTGAATTTTTTTTTGAATAATTCTAAAGATTTTTTAGATATTATACCTATAAGAAACTAGCTTTTCAATAACATTTACAATATTTTTGGAAGGAAATGGAGTGGAGGAAAAATATTGCTTTTTTCTTTTTCTTTTTTTCGTTTTGTAGAAGAGAAATAAGAGGAGAAAAAGAAACTTAATGAATTTACACAATTGTTTTTTCTCTTATAAATATATTCTTTTCAAATTGAGAGGAAAATACTCTTTTCACTTAAATTTATCATTTTATTTACAATTATGCCTATAATCACCTTTTAATTTCCTTCTTTTTTTATTTTTTGTACTAAACACACACACCAAAAAATAAATAAAGCTTTCCTTCCTCTTTTTCATTTGTTTTCTTTCCTTCGACTTCCCTTCCTTCCTACCAAACATAGTATTAAGTAATTACATTTCTTTTCTCTTCTTTTTTTTTTTCCCTTTGAAATCATAATTTAATAATTACAAACCATATAACTTAGTTTTAAATGAAAGTAGAAAAATAATTATTTAATTAAATATTGGGTTTGGACTCAGCCTTCTAATTCTAGGCTCAACACAAAACTTCTTCTATTACTTATTCTTTAGCTCTTTCATCCCTACTGTGTCCCAAAATAGACAATATATGGGGTGCATGTAATATTTTTATTGTTAATTTTTTCATCACTTTTTGATTATTTTATTTCAAATTAATATATTAATACAACAACATAATTTTTTTTAGTAAACGTTTATGATATATATCCAATTAATGGCCAAGGCATAGCCTAACAAAAAACTACATGTATTCGATCATATGTACATGTCGATTTAAATTGACAACCTAAAACTTGAATTTGCTTCCCAAACTTAACCATAAAACTAATTACAAACAAGATAAATAACAAATTTATATTAAATACATCTCGTGAGTGTCATGGACCCACATTTTTAACCCAAAGACATGTTTGATAGATGATGAAAAACTCATGTTTATATACCAAAAACTCACCACATTTCTTACTGATGTGGGATCCGTGACATTTTATCCCATTCAATTGTGCAATGTCCTTGTTGCATTGGCTCTTTACCCAAAGAGGAAAAAGGCTCTTACATTAGTCTGAGTTTGCTTTGATACCACTTGTCACGGACCCATCTTTCCAACCCAAAAGACTTGCCTAATAGGTGGTGTAAGGTCTATATTTATATACTCAAGACTCATCCTATCTCTTATTAATGTAGAATCTATGACATTTGTTGTCGAAAATTGAAGTTGATAAACTACTTAAATAAGTTTGAGGTGTGATACACTGTCCTTAAGGATAATTTTCGTCCCTTCAGAGTATAAAACTCGGTGCAAAAGGATTAAAATGATTATTCCCCAAGATTCAACAAAATTTTCCTAAATAGTTTGCACAAACTATCAAAGATACAAGAGCAGTAGAAAACTAAAGAAAGAAAGAACCCAACAAATTGAAAAGGTTGGTTAAGGAGAAATGAGGAAAAAGAAAAAATTAATTTTCGGTGTGTTGAGAATGAACGTGGAGTATGGTATTTATGGGGAAGGAATGGTTGTTATGTGAGATATTTGAGGATAGAGAATCAATTAAAAATCAAGAAATAAACATTTAAAATATGATTCTGTAATAGTTTAAATATCAGATTTTAAAAAAAGATAATGACAGAATATATTTAAAATATCTTAACTGCCAAAATCTGAATATAAAATACATATAGCCACCAAGGTACAAAAAAATCACTTATTCTAGCCTTCGTGTATAGTCGCGAGCAGAGGGGATGGGAAATTCGCATTTTCTCAAGACTTGGCTCGATCTCGTGTACGTGTGAGACCACTTTCTTTTCTAGCTTTCAACAAGCTCGTAATAAATGTGCTTATATAAAGATCTAACATATTTTGTACCTAGGCAATGTGGGATAGAAACCTTATGAGATATCACTATATATCTAACAATCCCCCACATATTTCATAAAAGTGGCCCCACTCTACACTTATATAGGTGATTTTATCAAGTGTATATTGCAGTTTAATACACTACCCATAAGGAATATGAAATTTATTAAGAGTTTAACTCAACTCCTCATTCATTGTAGTCTTACATTATTTGCACACCACATAAGAGATAATAATTTTAATAGTACATCAAGTTATCAACGAATAACTTATTATTGCCCATACGAACCAAATTCACGGGATCGCCACTCACATAGGTTAGGTTGCCATTATTATTGATTTTTCTCAATTGGCTTACATCCCATCTCGCTCAATTTATTATTAATTAATTTTCTTCCCAAGGGTTTAGTCAGAGCATTGGCCAAATTCAGTTTTAACTTTACAAAATTAATGGGCATAATTTAATCTCTAAATAGCTACTTTTTCACATCATGTCTTAAACGAATGTGTCTATTCTTACCATTGAAAGTTTTATTCTTTGCAGTGCCTATTGTTGCTTGACAATCACAACGCATAGACATAGAAGGTGTTGGTTTCATTCTCAAAGGAATAACTGTTAAGAGGTTTCTTAACCACTCAACCTCATTGCCAGCCAACTCCAAAGCTATAAATTCTGATTCCATTGTAGATTTAGTAATTATTATTTGTTTGGTTGATTTTCAAGTTACAACATCCCAACCAAAGGTGAATACATAACCACTTGTGGATTTTGTCTCATCTAAGTCTAAAATTCAGTTAGTATCATTGTATCCTTCTAATACAACGAGAAATCTAGTACATAAAATATCATAGTTTATGGTACCCCTCAAATATTTCATTACTTTGCTGAAGGCAGTCTAATGATCTCGATTGAGACTTTGTATATATCTATTCAGTTTACACATAACATAAGCTATATTAGGTCGAGTATAATTCATCAAATGCATTAAACTCCCAATAATCTGAGCATACTTAAATTGAGCCACACTTTCACCTTTATTTTTCTTTAATTGGATATTAGCATCATTAAGAGTACTTATAGGTTTAACATTACCCAAACTTTTTAAGTAATCTTTCAATATAATGCTCTTATGTTAGCATAAGGTCACTATCACATCTTATGATTTTAGCACCCCAAATAACATTGGCTTCTCCCAAATCTTTCATATCAAATTTAAAAGTTAAAAACCATTTTGTTTTACTGACAACATCAATGCACGTAAAAAAAATAAGCATTTTATCAACATATAAGCTTATAATCACACATTTACTATCAATAGTTTTTGTGTACACACGTTTATCAATTCTAAAAGTAAAAAATCCATTACTAACAAGAACTTGATCAAATTTCTCATGCCATTGTTTTGGTGCTTGTTTTAAGCCATATAAAGATTTAATCAATTTACAAACTTTGTTTTCTTGACCAGGAAGAACAATATAATACCCCGTACTTTGATATGGTGACTAATAAAAACTTACTGGATGCCAATTGAGGTTAATTATGATGTTTAGAAATGATGAAAGATGAAAGGAATAGTTTGTGATAAAATATTCTACACACGAGAAAATAATAATAAAATAATGATATTTTTATCGGAGAAGAATTTGTGAGATAAAAAGTGATTCGAAAGTCAATCGAGGCCTAATAAGGTATTTTGGGTACCAAGAGGACAAGAGAAGATAAGAGAAAATTTTTGAAATAAAATAATATTTTATTAATAAAATAATATTAAAATATTAATATTTTATTCAGTGTCAAAATTTTTCATGAAGAATGAGTATATGATCAATCTAAGTGAGGGAGAAGAAGAATGAGAGAATTTTGAAGAAAAATGACGTTAATGGGGTTGCGTGTCTTTATTAAGTAAAGATAGCGCGGGCAAATAAATATTTTAAATATTATGGGGACACCACAGTGGAGTACAAACTTCATACTTTGTTTGTACATGTGTAGAAGAAGATAATAGAAGGAAGTTGGAGTTAAATGAGTGTTGGGAGGACTAAATTAAAATGGAAAGAAACAAAAAGTGCAAAACGATAATTTTACACAAAGCTTGGTCAAAGCTTCCAAAGAATGCTTTGACTCTCATCCTTATCAGCCCAAAACAGTCCTCATCTCCTCCAGCAAGATGTTTCTTCTTCATTCTTGAAGCTTCCAACTCCATTCTCTCATTTTCCCATGGAAACTTAATTTTCTTTTATTTTCTTTCTTTATTTTCTTTCCATTGCCTTTCTCTTCTTACTTCTTTCCTCTCCCAACTGCTTGTGCACCAAAGTTACAACTTCTAACCCTAATTTCAAAACACCTAAACCCTAGGAGGAGAAGAAAGAAAAAGAGAGAAAGGAAGAAAAAGCTTGGTTTTGGTGATTCAAGCAAGGAACGGTAAGAATTCTTGTTTTTTGCTTGAGTAGTTTTTGAAAATGAGTTAGTGACTTAGAGAAATGTCTTGTGGCAGCAAATATTGGCTTGATTGGAGAAAAATTAGTAACATGTAAGCCAATAAACCCATGGTACATGAAGGACTCAAAGTGGAAAAGGAAAACGGTAAGCATAACACTATGTTTTAAAGCCTACGGTTAGTTGAATATTGTGAAAAATTATGGTTGTTGAAAGGATTTATTTGCCTAAGCTAGTTGAAAATTATTAAGATTGTATGGCATGGTGTTTGAAAGAAATGAAAAAGGAATATTGTGGATGGAGGATTGAGAAACAAAGTATTGAAAGTTAGATAGATAACAATGCATGTAAACTAGGAAATAATGGAGTGAAAGTGAGAATGATTGTTGCTGCCGTATATGTGGATTATGTGTGGAAATATAAGATAGATTTAGGTGGAAATTATTTAGAAAGGTTGAAGTAGACACGTGACATCATAATTAAGTTGCCGGTGATATAATCGAAGGAATTTCGTAAGCAATGATATAAGTAATTTTGGTAAAACTGTATTAAGATGTGAGTTAATTGAAGATGGTTTCATGATAGGATGAAAAACATAAATTTGAGTAAGGATTAATTGATTGAAGTGCTGCCCATATACATATGTAATTAAATATATTGAGTTCGTATTATTGTTAGGAAATGCAAAGATAAGGTTAGAGTACTGTGGTGGCGTGCTGGAGTAAATAACGAGCGACCGACTAGTGAAAATAGTTAGAGACACCTTTGATCAAATAACGATGTAATATCCCGCTATAGTAAGGTGAGTAAACTTGCATTTCAAAATGATTTTGGGAATGTGAATGTATTGCACAAAACATTGGTTGATTTTATCCAACTTTTCTTAAATAGGTGCCTTAGGAACAAGCCTTTGAAAATTTATCTTTATATTGTGAAATGTGGTTGTTATTGATTCATGCACTATTTCATTATGATGATATATATATATATATGTTGTACATGATAGTTGATATTGTGTATGATGACTATAACCGTCTGTGTGCACGATGTGGGAGGATGCACATGCCGGTGATGATGGTGGTGTGGGAGATGGATGATGATAGTGCCCGTGTGCACGATGTGGGGGGGATGTACATGAGCCGGGTGTGATTATGCTGATATTGGTGTTATCTATGCATTTATATATATATATATATATATGTTTATGAAATCAAAGTTCATGAGTAAGGTATATGGTTTTGCATATGTGAATCTTGCATGTTGAACTTTGAAAGTTGCTAAGTATTGTCAAATTGGTGTTCATTGCAACAAGGAATTTGGCTGTAGCGAAATGGATTCTCGCTGCTGCTAGAAACTTTCTGTGGTGGTGCAGTACTGTCAATTTGACAGCGATTTTGGCTACCTTTCGATTAGAACTGGGCAAAGTAGTAAACACTAAAGTCGTAGCCCTGCCTCTTAGCTTTCTAATGACCTAACAAACATGTCAATTGGACCCATGTAGTGGAAGATATGCTTGAGAAACTAAACCGTATGCAAACCGAGAATGCCTTTTGTTGCAGTGAGAATGAAACTTTCTGTTTCGCTTAGCATTTGGCTGGTTTTTGCCATATTTTCCACTTCTCCAATTTCATGTTGAATATGAATTCCCTATCGTCACATGATTTAGCGACCAAGGGTTCAATTGAGGGTTTTAATAAGGACTTTAGCTAAAGTGCATCGTTTTCAAATAAGTGCATTATGATTTCAAACTTTTCCTTATTATATTGCTTGTTCCCTTCCTATGTTCACTCACTGAGATTATACTTATGTTTTCAACTTCATGTTTTCAGATTCAGTGGTGGTTGATACGTAGATTGAGGTGTCCGCGTACCCCCATCCCTTGGGTAGGTATCTTGAGACTCAGTAGTCATATCTCCCCATCTAGAGTCACTCCGTTGACGGTCAAAGTCTTTGTATATGTTTCATGTGAATTTGCAAAGATATATTGACAACTATTTATGTATGATTTGAATTATGATGCTAATGTGAGCATTCACTTGGGTTTTATGAGTTGCGTTGGAGAAATCGACATTTGAACACTATTAAGTACAGATCTTAAAAAAATATGCTAGATAGATGGGTTAATATACAAGTGCATATTGAGAGGCTTGCTTGGGCCTAGTGGGCTATGCCTATGGGTCCTTGCGTCGGTCACGGCCCTGGAACTGGGTTGCGACAAAGGTGGTATTAGAGCTCTAGGTTTAGTTGAATCCTAAGGATTCCTGTGTGGTCAGCGGAGTTGTTGGAGTCCGTGTAGAGTCTTGTCCTTGGATTATGGGTGCACAACACAAGTCAAAGACAAGAGGCTACATAGGCCCCTACCTCATTAGAAACCTACCTATTCTTATGAGCTATTAATGGCTAAGTAAATTATGCTTGGTCGCGCATAGGTTTGGAGGCGCACTTGTTGCACGCGCCATGTCTAGAAGGGACGGTAGTCCTGACACCCCTCATAGTACTAGTGAGGGATCACTAGATTCCACTGCTCGAAGTCGATATATGCTGAGGGTGTAAGTGTAACAAGTAACTTGACTCGATTTCTGAGTGGATCGATTTCCCCGAAAGGTAAACCATTATTTAAGAGCTTGAGGAGTCTCGCAAGATTGGTGCGTAATGAAATCGATTCGACGAAAAAGAATACGAACAAGATGGGAAAAAGGACGATTAGAAATTATCATTCTAGGAAGGTATCTGTATCTATTGTTCGACATTTCCCTCCGTGTTGTGGAAGAGGTGTTGCACCTGTTAGTAAAGAGGAATTTGAGAGGCAGCAACAAGTTCAGATTAAGGATAAAATGGGAAATTCTCAAGAGGAAGAGAAGACCCCGTAAGAGGATTCATCAAAGTGCCTGGATCGAGGCGACGAGGATCCTAAAGACACATAATATTTTCATTAAAGTTCACATCACTTTAAGTCTAAACAGATGCAGTGTAAGGGAAATAGTAGTAGTTATTTGTACAAAGGAGTTAAATGTTGGCTTTTATTTTGTATGACTTAAATGGATTATGAAGTAGTTGTTTAAAGACTTGATGCATATTGAAGTCCTTTGATACGATAGAGATATATTAGCAATATAATGATTGAGGGAGGATTTTCACCTTATTGGCATCATTGGTCGCCTCGGATAATTATTAAAGATTGACGTAGAAAGTCATTAATGGTACAAGCAACTATAAGACCTGACAAATGATTATCAATTAATCGTGGAAAGGTGAAATTTGAAATTCTAGTTGCAATTACAACTCAGAAGGATATGGGAAAAATCAATGAGGCTATAGCTGACACTTAAAATGGATGATGTGATTAAGTCAAAGATTGTAATTTAAGCATGGAAGGGATTACAAAATGATGCCATGACATTATGAGGTAATAATTGGGCACAAATATAGCCAATGGAGTTAAATTATGGAGCTTGGGAGAAAGTGAATCTTGGAATTTAATAAAGTTTGTGAATGTAAAATGTGGAGAAAGATGAACTATTTTCATAGTTATTTGTACTGAAAGTCCACAAAACTATTTGAGTTACAAGACAAGAAAGACAAATAACTGTGAATGTTAAGGAATTGTGGAATGTCATAAATGGTGAATAATTTTGTGTGTGGTATTTTATATTGAGAATTTGATGCACAATATGGCAAGATTGTCTTAAGGTGAGACTTATTGGTTGAAGATAAATGTTAAAGGATAAAATAAGTTTGAAAATATTGACTCGGCTTAGTGCATATGATAAGCAAAAGAGAAGATACGCATAGTCATGAAAATTATGGGATAGGCCTGGAGAAAAACCAAATGGTTGAGTTTGATCCCTGTAGTAACTTTAAAGATGGAAGAACTTATTCGTGAAAGAAACTTCCAACAGCCATAGTGTTGCAACACTAACTCTTTGGCACTGCAGTGTTGAAACTATCCCATGTCCAGCAGCCATGACGCTGCAGCACTGATTGTTCAGCGTCGCAGCACTAGGGACACCTCATGTCTAGGATGCATAAGCAAGATGAGAGTGGCATGATAATGAGCTTACAAGCTGAATTATGGTCATTGGTCATTGAGCTTTGTTATTTGGGAGTTTTAAATGTTCCGAAGAATGTTTACATGAATGAATTGAAAAGTTTCTTTATCGCCTTGTATATGGGCATATAATTAAAAGAGAACTTGAAAGATTCTTGAGATGGCTACATTGAGATAAGATACCATATGAAGTATTAAGATTGATAATATGTTGACCAAAGGCAAATCTTAAGAAATAAAGGAGACAAAAGATTAAGCCTTGTTAAAGGCTAAGGAAAAAGTGAGCGAAGAGTTAGATGAATATATGAGAGATGGGTAAGGGATGTCAATACCAAGTAATGAAAGTGTGAATGAAGGATTACAAGGGTGGTATAACAAATGGGTTTATCCAGAATGTCGTTATGGGAATTTGCAATTCTTATCTTGACTTAGCTAAATGAAAAGGAATAGTAACAATGCAAGGCCAATTGTGTGGCACACTAGAAACTTATGAAGACAATTTGGGGATTGAATGGACGAATATGTATTTATATATCTTTAAGAATAAGTGCATGTCTATAGAACAACATGCTCGGGATGTTAAGGAGCACATAAGAGACTAAGTGTTTTGGGAATTCACAAACCTCTTTGAGAAGGAATTACCAATCATACACAGTAAGTATAAAATGTGGGATTTTTGAAACTTGCTGAGGAGCCTAATGGCTAAGTCACGGGTTAAGTAATCACATGCGGTGAGGCATGAGTTTCAGATAGGTATCCCCAAGGAAATACTCAAGAGTAGTTCTGCTATGGATCTTGTGAAAGCAAGCATTAAGTTATGTAGTTACAAAGAAAAAACCGTAAGTTAAAAGTGAGATTCGTATTGACATTGAAAAAAATACTTAAGGAGAACCTTGTTTCAAGTCTTGCAGTTTCAAATACAAACTACGGATTGGTTCGGGGAGAATGATGTCATATTAGTATGAAAGAATAGGACAAAGGATGATTGCAAATAATCTGGATAATGAAATTCGATTATGAAAACTTCTTAAGGTAGTATGGAAATTGGAATTCGAAAATGCTTAAGGCATGCATGATTCGAATGAGTCTAAATTTTAAGTGATTCATTAAAGTCAAAATGCAATAAGGATGTAATGTATATATTAGAGGTATGAAGAATAATTGAGAAATAAGGATGACTTTTAGAGATTGTGGTATTACATAAGATGCAATGATCAAGTAAGAGATAAATATTTGAAGGATCAATGAGGTTATAAAGCATATACAAATACCGGATTGCAATTTAATGAAAATGACATTTGACGAGTGAGATGTGACTAATGACATTGTGATGCAAGGATATATAGTATAATGATACTTAAGCATATAATCAGAAAGGATAAGAAAGGAGTATAGGCATGTACATGATGTGAAGTTATGCATAGGCATAATGAGAATTCGTATGGATTATGTAAGAAGTAACTTGTGGTAAGACGCAAGTGGAATGGTGATTTAAACATATAAAAAGGGTAATCTGAAATGGATTATACCCCAATGTTTATAGATTAAACATGAGAATTATTATATCGAATTTTAGTTATGGATGGGAAACAAATAAAAGGAAACTTAGTTCGAAGGCACTTGAACACAAAGATCCTTACACATAATGAGGAATGTTGACATTTAGAAGTGCGTGTACATACCTATGTGTGGAATTGATGACGTGACCAACTAAGATGAAGAACTATTTTTATAGATTCGAGATTTGAACTTCATGTATTGATGAGTTGTATAAATAGTACACCAGCAAGAAGTCCCAATAGATATGGGCAAGATAAACTTGGAATATGTAGAAATAATTAAAGGCATTAACCTTCCACAACATTGAGACTATGTACATAAATGAATATGGCATGTTTATAATGTTGTAGGCTACATAATAGTGTATGGGGATAAGATAAATGAATCAATGTCATGAAGTTTGGCAAGGAGCGAAATAATAAGATGGTGATTAGGCATACATAAGTAAGTATAATATGTGATTGAAATTGGTACGATTGAAATAGAGTTATGGTTCAAATTTAATGATAGTGATAAAGGCATACTCAACATCTTAAAATGAGAGATAATGATCGTGAAGACTACCATCGATTTGATTCTAAAGGATGATAACAGACATAAGTGAGGCATTCTAGTCGAATTGGAGGTAAACGAGGTGAATGAATGATTGGAGGTTTGACAAGAATAAAAATAAAGATATGTTTGAGGTTAGTGACGGAATTAAAGGCATACTTGGGATCTTAGTGATAAGAAAGAATAATTGAGAAGGGTACCGTGGTTTTGACTCAAAGATGATAATAGATATAAGATACGTACCCTAATCATGTAAAGTGTTCTAGTCAAATTGAAGGTAATGAAGTTCATAAATCAAAATTCCTTATGAAGAAGGAAAAAAGAATAAGATCATAGAGAGAGATTGATGACTCGACACCGACGTGAATTCGAGGACGAATTCTATTTAAGTTGGAGAGACTATAATACCCCGTACTTTGATATGGTGACTAATAAAAACTTACTGGATGCCAATTAAGGTTAATTATGATGTTTAAAAATGATGAAAGATGAAAAGAATAGTTTGGGATAAAATATTCTACATACGAGAAAATAATAATAAAATAATGATATTTTTATCGAAAAAGAATTTGTGAGATAAAAAGTGATTCGGAAGTTAATCGAGGCTTAATAAGGTATTTTGGGTACCAAGGGGACAAGAGGAAATTTTTGGAATAAAATAATATTAAAATATTAATATTTTATTCAGTGTCAAAATTTTCCATGAAGAATGAGTATATGGTCAATTTAAGTGGGGGAGAAGAAGAATGAGAGAATTTTGAAAAAAAATGACGTTAATGGGGCCGCGTATCTTTATTAAGTAAAGATAGCGCGAGCAAATAAATATTTTAAATATTATGGGGACACCGCATTGGAGTACAAACTTTATACTTTATTTGTACATGTGTAGAAGAAGATAATAGAAGGAAGTTGGAGTTAAATGAGTGTTGGGAGGACTAAATTAAAATGGAAAAAAACAAAAAAGGTAAAACGATAATTTTACACAAAGCTTGGTCCAAGCTTCCAAAGGAAGCTTTGACTCTCATCCTTATCAGCCCAAAACAGTCCTCATCTCCTCCAGCAAGATGTTTCTTCTTCATTCTTGAAGCTTCCAATGCCATTCTTTCATTTTCCCATGAAAACTTAATTTTCTTTCATTTTCTTTCCTTGTTTTTTTTCCATTTCCTTTCTCTTCTTGCTTCTTTCCTCTCCCAACTGCTTGTGCACCAAAGTTACAACTTCTAACCCCAATTTTCAGCACACCTAAACCCTAGGAGGAGAAGAAAGAAAAAGAGAGAAAGGAAGAAAAACTTGGTTTTGGTGATTCAAGCAATGAACGGAAAAGATTCTTGTTTTTGGCTTGAGTAGTTTTTGAAAATAAGTTAGTGACTTAGAGAAATGTCTTGTGGCAACAAAGATTGGCTTGATTGGCGAAAAATTGGTAACATGTAAGCCAATAAACCCATGGGTACATGAATGTCTCAAAGTGGAAAAGAAAAGCGGTAAGCATAACACTATGTTTTAAAGCCTACGGTTAGTTGAATATTGTGAGGAGTTATGGTTGTTGAAAGGATTTATTTGCCTAAGCTAGTTGAAAATTATTAAGATTGTATGGCATGTGGTTTGAAAGAAATGAAAAAGGAATATTGTGGATGGAGAATTGAGAAACAAAGTATTGAAAATTAGATAGATAACAATGCATGTAAACTAGGAAATAATCGAGTGAAAGTGAGAATGATTGTTGTTGCCATATATTTGGATTATGTGTGGAAATATAAGATAGATTTGGGTGGAAATTATTTAGAAAGGTTGAAGTAGACACGTGACATCATAATTAAGTTGTCGGTGATATAATCTAAGGAATTTCGTAAGCAATGATATAAGTAATTTTGGTAAAAATGTATTAAGATGTGAGTTAATTGAAGATGGTTTCATGATAGGATGAAAAACATAAATTTGAGTAAGGATTAATTGATTGAAGTGCTGCCCATATACATATGTAATTAAATATATTGAGTTCGTATTATTGTTAGGAAGTGCAAAGATAAGGTTAGAGTATTATGGTGGCGTGCTGGAGTAAATAACGAGCGACCGGCTAGTAAAAATAGTTAGAGACACCTTCGATCAAATAACGATGTAATATCCCGCCATAGTAAGGTGAGTGAACTTGCATTTCAAAATGATTTTGGGAATATGAATGTATTGCACAAAACGTTGGTTAATTTTATCCAACTTTTCTTAAACGGGTGCCTTGGGAACAAGCCTTTGAAAATTTGTCTTTATATTGTGAAATGTGGTTGTTATTGATTCATGCACTATTTCATTATGATGATATATATATATATGTTGTGCATGATAGTTGATATTATGTATGATGACTATAACCGTGTGTGTGCACGATGTGGGGGGATGCACATGCCGGTGATGATGGCGGTGTGGGAGATGGATGATGATAGTGCNTGATGATGGTGGTGTGGGAGATGGATGATGATAGTGCCCGTGTGCACGATGTGGGGGGATGTACACGATGACACTGATTGTGCACGATGTGGGGGGATGCACATGATGGACTCGGCTATGTGCACGATGTGGGGGGATGTACATGAGCCGGGTGTGATTATGCTAATATTGGTGTTATCTATGCATTTATATATATACATCCATGTTTATGAAATCAAAGTTCATGAGTATGGTATATGGTTTTGCATATGTGAATCTTGCATGTTGAACTTTGAAAGTTGCTAAGTATTATCAAATTAGTGTTCATTGCAACAAGGAATTTGGCTATAGCGAAATGGATTCTCACTATCGTTGGAAACTCTCGATGCTGGTGCAGTACCGTCACTTTGACACCGATTTTAACCACCCTTTGATTAGAACTAGGCAAAGTAGTAAACACTAAAGTCGTAGCCCTGCCTCTTAGCTTTCTAATGACTCAACAAGCATGTCAATTGGACTCATGTAGTGGAAGATATGATTGAAAAACTGAACTGTATGCAAACTGAGAATGCCTTTTGCTGCAGCGAGAATGAAACTTTCTGTTTCGCTTAGCATTTGGCTGGTTTTTACCATATTTTCCACTTCTCCAATTTCATGTTGAATATGAATTCCCTATCGTCACATGATTTAGCGACCAAGGGTTCAATTGTGGGTTTTAATAAGGACTTAAGCCAAAGTGCATCGTTTTCAATTAAGTGCATTATGATTTCAAACTTTTTCTTATTATATTACTTGTTCCCTTCCTATGTTCACTCACTGAGTTTATACTCACATTTTCAACCTCATGTTTTCAGATTTAGTGGTGGTTGATACGTAGATTAAGGTGTTCGTGTACCCCCATCCTTTAGGTAGGTATCTTGACACTCATTAGTCATATCTCCCCATCCAGAGTCACTCCGCTGATGGTCAAAGTCTTTGTATATGTTTCATGTGAATTTGCAAAGATATATTGACAACTATTTATGTATGATTTGAATTATGATGCTAATGTGAGCATTCACTTGGGTTTTATGAGTTGCGTTGGAGAAATCGGTATTTGAACACTATTAAGTACAAATCTTAAAGAAATATGCTAGATAGATGGGTTAATATACAAGTGCATATTGAGAGGTTTGCTTGGGCTTAGTGGGCTATGCCTATTAGGTCATTGCACCGGTCACAGCCCATATCCTTGCCATCTATCATGTCCCAGCAATAGAAGTTTCCAATCATGAACTTCTGTTTCTTGACATCTTTAGTGGTAAATTTGGCAACCATCCAATCCCATATTTGCTTTGTTTCTTTGTGAGAACTGTAAGCATTAAATATCTTATAAGAAAGCATGCTAATAATTGTATGCCTGCATACCTTATTTAATTGTGTATATTATTCCAACATGTTGACATTGTCTGGCTTGAAAACGCTTAATGCAAAAGCCATTCCATGAACATCAAGGGTGGAAAAGATCCTTCCTTTCCACTTTTTGAAATTATTGCCATCAAACACCTCGATTTTGAATATGTTAGGAAACGGTTTTGCATATGACATTGAGGGTATGGCAGGAATGGACAAGGCAGCATGAGTGGTGAAGGTATTAGCAACATTTACAATAGTGGCAACGGTTGTTGAGGTAGAACCATTGATAGTGGTGGTGGAAGCAACGACAATAACAGCAACATTATTGGTATGAGAATCCATTTTATCCTAAAGATTGTTGTTGAAAATTGAAGTTGATAAACTATTCAAATAAGTTTGAGGCATGATACATTGTCCTTAAGGATAATTTTCACCTTTCGAAGTATGAAACTCAACACAAAAAGATTAAAGCGATTATCCCCAGGATTCAATAAACTCTTCCTAAATAGTTTGCATAAACTATCAGAGATATAAAAGCAACATAAAATTAATGGAAGAAAGAACCCAACAAATTAAAGAGGTCGGTTGAGTAAAGAAAGGAATAAGAGAAAATTGATTTTTGGTGTGTTGAGAATAAAAGTGGAGCATGGTATTTATAGGGAAGGAACGGTTGTTTGGTGTGATGTTTGAGGATAGAAAATCAATCGAAAATCAGGAAATAAATGTTTAAAATTTGGAGCTGAATATAAAAAATATATAACCACTAAGGTACAAAAATATCACTTGTGTTTAGCCCTCGCATACACTCGGGCGTAGGGGGGAATCCGCATTTTTTCAAGGCTTGTTCTATCTTGTGTGCGTATGAGATCACTTTCTTTCTAGCTTTCAACAAGTCCATAATGAGTTTGCTTATATAAAACACTAACATCTTTTGTACTTAGGAAATGTGGGATAGAAATCTTATGAGATATCACTGTTTGGCCTTATCTCGTGTATGTACGAGACCACTTTATTTTCTAGCTTTCAATAAGCCCATAATGAGTTTGCTTATATAAAACACTAACATCTTTAATACCTCAGCAATGTGGGATAGAAACCTTATGAGATATCACTACATTTCTCACCCCACCCAATTGTGTAATGTCGCCATTGCATTAGTTTTTTACCAATAAAAAGAGAAGGACTCTTACACTAGTTTGGATCTACCTCGACCCTTGTATCTCTCATGGGGCTTCACATCAGAAAGATTATAAATGTATGGATTTAGAACAAATTTAAAAGATTATAAATTAAAAGAATTAAAATTTTAATTAATGAATGAAAAATGAAATATTACAACTCATGATGAAATTTATTCTAATAATTTTGCCAAAAATCAAAGTATACTTAGTTTATTTTAATTTGGTTTTAAAAACTATATAAATCAATATAAACATTTCAGATCCAAAAGACCTTTAAACTCATCTGTAAAGCAAGTCATTCCAAACATATTTTTAATTAAAACCATATTAGTAGTTCTCTTATATTAATATAAGTGTAAACTTAAAAAAAAATTAACTGTTATAGTAATGCTATAGAAACATAAGCCAAAAAAGATTTTCTTGTACATTTGCTTGGCAGAAGTTCAACCTTGATTTTTATTTCTCTCTAAAGGACTATTATGCTTCAAAGATATAATAAAGTTTCAAAACTCTCGTATAAAAAATAGTATAAATGATTATGTATTGAAAGTTTTTTTTAATTAATGAACAGACAATTTTAAGTGACCGTTATGGAAAGTAGTTACCATTTGAAAAACATTAATCTATTCACCAAACAAGCTGAAGGCCTGTGTGCCCTTTTTTGGAAAAAAATATTTATTGACACATTAGGCCAATCCAAACACAACCATAGCTTTTACGTCTGAGGGTGGTCACAATTCTCACAAAACGAAGCTCCATATTCTTCTTTGTTCTCTTCACCATCATCCTTTTCCCCACCATTGCTATCGCCCATCAATCTGATGAGGTTTTCTCAAGATACATATCCCCATCATCATTAGGGCTCAAGCGAAAGAAACTATCCCACTTTCACTTATACTTCCATGACATAATCTCCGGCAAAAATGCTACTGCTATCCGCGTTGCCGAAGCACCCTTAACCAACAGTTCCTCATAGCTCTTCAGAGCCGTTATGATGATGGATGACCCTTTGACGATCAGGCCCGATGTCAACTCCAAAATGGTGGGAAAAGTGTTGAAGTTGAAGTTAAGCTTGGAGAGTTGCTGGAGAGTTGTTGGTAGTTAATTTACTTTTGTTTTATGGCCATGATAGCCACCACTCTTATGCAATTTTCTCTTTTATGTACGTGAAGTTCATGGACAATAGTTATTTTCTAGTTTGTAGGTTTGTACCATGAACTAACAATTAAGTTCAGTTTTAATTTTTTCTCTTTTTCATGTATTAATGCTATGTTGAAGTTATGAATGAATATGTGTGTTTGCCTTCTTTCATCTGCAAACAACTTTTATTTTTTTCTGCTTGCTCTTGTTCTCTGTTTTCTTGTCAAGTTCCAACATGGTATCAGAGTCACATCAAGGATCTTAAGGGACCCTTGTAGCATAAACAAAATCATTTTTTTATTTTTTCTTCCTCAAATAGTCCCTATTTATCATCCTTATTTTCTCATCTGGAAATCTCATTGTCTTTACTATGGCATCATCTAACTTTAATGCAACAGCACCTCCTATATTCATAGGAGAAAATTATGTGGTATGGGTTGTGAAGATGATAGCTTATCTTAGGGTTTTGATTTATGGGAGATGGTGGAGGTGGGAGGAGATCCTTTAGTGATGAGGCATGCTAATCCCACCATTGCTCAACTTAAACAGCATAGTGAGGAGGTAGCAAGGAGATATAAAGCACTTTCTTGCATCCAATCTGCTGTATCATATGCTATTTTCACAAGAATCATGACTTGTGATAACCCAAAAGAAGCTTGGGATCGGTTGAAGAATGAGTTCCATGGGATTGAAAGGACTCGGCAGATGCGGGCTCTCAACTTGCACAAAGAATTTAATATCTTTAGAATGAAAAAGGATGAGACAATTAAAGAGTATTCTGATAAAATCATGAAGCTTGTTAACCAGTTAAGGCTGCTAGGAAAGGATCTATCAGAGAAAAAAATTGTGAACAAAGTCTTGGTTAGTCTTCTAGAGAAGTTTGAGGCCAAGATTTCATCACTAGAATACTTGAAGGACCTCTCTTAACTCACGGTTATTGAACTAGAGAATGCTCTCCAAGCTCAAGAACAAAGATGTTCCATTCGAAATAATGGACAAATGGAAGGTGCTTTGATGGTTAGAAGCCGTGGCAAAGCAGTAAGTAATAGCCAAAGAAGATATGACCATGACAAGAATGAGAAAAACAGAAGAAACAATGATGAAAAACAAGGAAAAGGTAAAACCAAATTCCAACCATGTTCATTTTGCAAGAAGCGTAACCATTTAGAAAAATTTTGCTAGTTTTGCTCTAATGTCAAATGCAGATATTGCAATCAGATGGGACACGTTGAGAAAGTCTGTAAGGCTAAGGTGAATAATAATGAAAAAAAGGTTGCTATAGTGGAGGAGAAAAAAGATTGTGATGAAACTCTGTTTATGATTAACATAACAGAGAAACACATAAAGCATGATGTTTGGTTGATAGATAGTGGTTGCTCCAATCACATAACTACTGATAAAGAGATTTTTCTTGACAGTAGCTTTCGTTCAAGGGCTGAGATAGGAAATGGTGATTTCATACAGATTGTTGGGAAAAGAACTGTACGTGTCCAAACAACTTCAAGTATCAAAACAATCTCCAATGTTTTATATTCTACTGAAATTAGCCAAAACTTATTAAGTGTTGGACAGTTGCTTGATGATAAGTACTCATTATGGTTCAAAGATAAGTCATGCATAATTTATGATCCAACTGGTATTGAAATAATCGATGTTGCTATGAAAAATAAATGTTTTCCTATCGACTTTATGAAAAATGAGTTTACTGTTTATCAATGTTGTGCAAATGATGCAATACTTTAGCATAAGAGATTGGGACATGTCAATTATGGGTCTTTAAAGCTCATGGCTTCAAATAATCTAGTTGATGGCTTACCTATTATTGGAGCTGTGGATCGTATTTGTGAAATCTGTCAATTTGGTAAGCATAATAGAAATTCATTTCCTAAAAGCAGTGATTGGAGAACAAAGACAAACCTTCAACTAATTCACTTTGATATTAGAGGACGCATGAGAACTCCTTCACTCAATGGGAGCTTATATTATCTAATATTTATTGATGATCTAACCAGATTTTGTTGGGTTTATTTCATGAAGAAAAAATCTGAGGTGTTTGACAAATTTATTAGATTTAAAGCCATGGTGGAAAATAAGACAAATTTGACAATAAAGTTATTAATAACAGATAATGGCCAAGAGTTCTGCTCCAAGGAATTTGAAGATTTTCTGACTCGTTATGGTATTAAACATCATAAAACAGTGTCATATTCACCCCAACATAATGGGTTAGTGAAAGGAAAAACAGGACACTTGTGGAGATGGCGAGCTGCTTGTTGCTTGGGAAAGATCTTCCAACTAAATTTTGGGCAAAGGCAGTAAATGTTGCAGTTAATTTGTTGAACTTTCTACCAACCAAGGCCTTAGATGCAACGAGTCCATATAAAGCGTGGAATGGAGAAAAACCATCTATTACACACTTACGTGTATTTGGTTCCATTGGCTACACTAAAGTCTCTGATGAAAAAAAGGAAGAAGTTTGATTCAAAGTCACAAGTTGCTATTCATTTGGGATTTAGTGATACTTCAAAAGGCTACAAATTATTCAATGTCCATACAAACAAAGTGTTTATCAGTCGTGACGTTCAATTTGATGAGGACCATAAATGGAATTGGGAGAAAGGCATTGTTGAAAGCTCAAGAAACTTCAATATCACTGCTGATGTATTACCACAAAATTTTAGTGATGATGAAGATATTAAAGACAAGAATCTTGCTATGAGAGGTATCAGGTCACTTCAGGACATTTATGAGAGGTGCAGTTCAGTTCCCATGAAGCTAAACTCATTCACAAAAGCTTTTAAAGACAAGAGATGGCTACAGGCAATGCGTGATGAGATTGAAATGATTAACAAGAACCAAACTTGGTATCTTGTAGGTAGACTAGCAAACTAAAAAGTGATAGGGGTCAAGTGGGTCTTCAAGACTAAACTTAATGCAGAAGGAACGGTTAACAAATACAAAGCCCGTTTGGTAGCTAAAAGGTATGCTCAAGAATATGGGGTGGATTTTTCTAAGACGTTTGCACCAGTGGCTAGACATGATACCATTCGACTTATAATAACCTTAGCTGCCAAAGAAAGTTGGAATATTTGGCACTTAAACGTGAAATCTGCATTCATGAACGGCTTCATAATAGAAGATGTTTACATTGAACAACTTGAAGGTTTTATAGAAAAAGGAAGTGAGAACAAAGTTTGCAGACTTGTTAAAGCATTGTATGGTCTTAAGCAAGTACCAAAGGCCTGGTATGAATGAATAGATAGTTATTTAAGGAGTAAAGGATTCAATCGAAGTATAAATGAGCCAACTTTGTATGTGCTAAGCACAAATGGCTTTGTGAATTTGCTAATCTCACTATATGTTGATGACTTGTTGGTTATCGGTCCAAATAGTTATGTTGTGGATGACTTTAAAGTGAAAATGAAGCAAGAGTTTGAAATGGCAGATCTTGGTGAGATGATATTTTTCTTAGGGATGGAGTTCATTCAAAAATCAAGTTATATTGGCATTCATCAAACCAAGTATGTAAAAAGAGCTTCTTAAACGATTTAAAATGGAATCGTGCAAAGCTGTTGACACTTTAATTGTTACAAGAAACAAATTATGCAAAGAGGATGGAAGCTCTCAAGCTGATAGTTCAAATTACAGGAGCCCGGTTGGATGTCTTATATATCTGGCAGCAACAAGACCAGATATCATGTATGCAGTTAATGTTTTATCTCGGTTCATGCAAAATCCATCTAAACTTCATCTCATTGTAGCCAAACGTGTGCTTAGGTACATGAAGGGAACTTATGATTATGGTCTCAAATATTTCAAGAATGAAAGCAAGGAACTTTTTGGTTATTGCGATAGTGATTGGGCCGGTAGTCTAAAGGACTCTCGAAGCACCACTGGATTTTTCTGCTTGTTCTTATTCTCTGTTTTCTTGTCAAGTTCCAACAAATAGCTTAAGGAATATATGCATTTGCATCGCAAATTGATGTTGGTGTATTTTTAAAATCAAAGGTTATGCCACATGATGGAAAGCTATCTTAGCTCAAAAGTTATGTCACATAAATGACATGGTGTGTCTATTGGATTATAGGTAGGTTTTCATGTGAATGGTTATGTCTTTTGGTAAAATGATATCCAAAAGGTATGAGACAAATTGAAAAGACACCATAGCTCAAAAGTTAAATATGAAAAGTTATTGTTTCAAATTATAACTCAAAGATTATATCTTATGGAATGAATAGTTGTCTTTTTATAAGATAATTATTGAAACAATACCTTTATCCAAAAGTTGTGTCTGTCAAAATATAAAAATGCATTTTAGACAAAATCGTGCCTTAATGAAAAGGTTGTGTCCTTAAAGAAGAGATACTTACAAGCCTATATAAAGGGCTTGTTGCCAACTATTTTGACACAATCAAATCAAACACAAAACAAGTGCAGAAATATCAAGAGCAAGAAAAGTGTTGTGTTCTTTTAACATAAACATTTAAGTTCCCATCAACTACAAAAGCTTCTAAATTTCTTATAATCTACTTGCTATAAAAAGTAGGTTCTAAGACCAAACAACTTTGCAAACCCTCGTGTGTATCTAGCGGTCTACTCTCGTAAAGTGCAATACGAAGTTAGACGTTGGCTTCATTGTATCCCTAAGACTATTCGCATTATTCTTTTTTGCATACCGAGTGATGGGGGTGAAATAAGTCTTAAATATAACGTCTATTGAAAGGCTCGCCTTGAAGTCAATTTTGTCGGTTTCTTAAATTCTATCTAAACCCCATTTGCACCAACAATTGACTTTAGCTTGTTAATGGTGCTCGACTTCACTTTCACCCAAGGAAAATATAATGGCAGCACTCTTAGTGTTTTGGGGCAAAACAAGGTTGTTTCCACCGTGAGGTAGATGCCGATAGTTGGTGGAAGTGGGGTTTTTTGGTTTGCTCGTGGCTTTGCTCAGACGAGGACTTACTCAAATTCTCAAACCCATTCCATTGTGGAGTATAATGTTTATGTGTTCCATTATTGATGAGTTTGCTCTTTAATTGCTTATGTTTATGGGTTTTATTTACTTTAATTTGTTTGATAAATGGTTATGTTAACAGAGTTTAGACCAAGTTTTCAAACTTGCCTAGAACAACTCTGAACTTTGAAATTGTCAAATGCAAATGGAGACGACATTAATAATAACAATAATAATAATAATAATAATAATAATTATTATTATATTATCTATAAATGTCTAATTATATACTTGCAAATTGCAAATGGTTGTTTTTTCATTTTAAAAAGGCAAAATGGTATTTATTGATTCCAGTAGCAAAAAGATGCTAGTGCAAGTCTCAAGCCAACAATTATAGCAGTGGACTTGCTACAGAAAATTAAATCAGCCTGGATCACTCTCACTATCACACCTCATTAACACAAGCAAACCTCCATTGACAAACCCGCAAGAAAAGGTTATTCCACAAACTCATCAGAGAATGATACCTCACATACACATACACAGCCAGGACAAGGCCATTAGACTATAGTCCCTCACGGGACATAAATCTGCAAACACATTGAGTAACCTTTCCAAAGCAAGACAAAGATAGAATTAATTTATCTTATATTAAATTCTAACAGTACTTATTTATTTTATCTCTTAAATTCATATTTTTATACACTTTATGCAAAGAAAGGAGTACGTCTTTTAAGATTTTTTTATGAAATATTTTATAGAATATTGTAGATATGGTTTATGTCTCTTTCTTACTTCCATTTTCCATTTTAATAAAATTTTAACAATATAGTTGACCTTGAGAGATTTTTCACCTTAACAAAAAAATTTTAAAAAAAAGTAAATATCCTCCCTTTACAAAAGTATCTTTCGGAATCTCATAAAAAAAATTCCCAACAAACATGTTTTACACTTATTTCAAACCCAATCACAATAAACCCATAAACCATCATAAAACCCATCCATCATGCTCTACAAAAACATAGCAGCCATTAACAATAAAAAGAGGGTGAGACAGGACCGACTAAGAGATTAAATCAGTCAATGTCTATGCCAAAAAGGACACCACTGACCAACCTGAGCAGCACCTTTACCTTGAGCCCTCCATCCCACTTAATCCGAATCCAATCGTTCAAAAGCGGCCAACTCCGTCTCAGCATACAATTTTGAATAAAGTCATCACCGCATAAAGCGAAACCCAAGCGCAGACCGACAAACTAGAGCCTTTCCCATCATTCCTTCATCTATCTCAACCTGGAATAAAAACATCGAGACAAGGCAGTTCTATCAAAACCAGAGCTTTTCCATGCCTGTATGCATTTAAGGAAGCAAGTCCCCATTCCAAAACCTGTCTTAACCAAATGATCTGCACACAGAGTTCACTTCCCGCAAGGTGAAAATCATCATAACCAATCCTACCAGACAGTCAACCCCTATCCCCCGAACAAAGCCAATATTTAAACTGTTAATTGCTAGACCCTCACAATATCACATCCAATCTGTACCCTCAAATCTTCATTATCCGGACAGCAACAAATCTGTGTGTTTTCAAATCACCCTATGACACCAATATTTCGTGTCAAATGGTATCCTATGCCAGAATACATAAACCCATTAAAAGCACCTCCACCAGGGATACCCCTACCCAAAGTCATCTGTTGAGACAAAAGATTCCAGAACCCGCGCCATTAATATGATAGTGAGAAGTTCCACTCACAGGTTCATCCCCACTTATCATTGAGAAAAATCCCCTGGATCAACTCCTAGCACTTTAAACCACTATTTGTCCTATCAAATCCTTACCTTAACAACCTACAAATCAAACAACGAATCACCTCCAACTTTTCCATTGTTGCGACATTTGACCGCTAAAAAAGCACAGAAGTCACCTTTGCCGATACCAGTAAATCAATCTGAATCTAGAAATCATACAAATCCTTTTTCTGACTTTGGTTTTAATACACGACTGTTCTTTTCAAGACAGGTCTCACCTTGTCAGAGAAATGACTCCACAAACAAAAGATAATTCAAATAAAATTTTCATTTCAAATATTTTATACACCTAGCAGCCCCTGGTGTATTATAATACACTGTAAAACCTCCTCCAATGCAAATGGTTGTTTAATTTAGTTTATACGTGGTGATTGATTAAGTCACGTCATAATAATTATTACATCACTTTTAAATATTACATTATTATTACATCATCTTATTCAATATCACATTAACAAAAATATATCATACTCATAGCATCAAATACTATATAGATATCAACATAATTAAAAAAACTTAATACTGATAATAATTGGTTTCATATATATTATCAATTTTACAAAGTATAATAACTTAATTTTTACAATTTATTATACATGAATTATATCCACATTAAAATGTACAAAAAAGTAATTGTATAATTTGACTTTTTAAGTGATTGTGAAGGAGAGTTGTTGCAAGAAGCTGAAGGCTATGTGTCCATCTTTTGAAATAAAACATTTATTGATCCAATAGTAAAACCCTGGCAGCCCAACAACTATATAGTGACAACTGAGGAACACCCCAAAACAGATTACACAACAAGGTTAACTGTTCATTTGCCCTCAACTACTTCAACCTTATTGTTTACTCTTAAACCACTTTAAATTTCAACTCTAGAGCGCTACTTCCTACGACTCCAAACCAACCATGGCCACAATGCTTACAACGCAAAGCTCCATCTTCTTCCTTATTCTATTTACCATCATCTCTTTCTCAGCCCTTGCTATCGCTCAACAATCTGATGAGGTTTTCTCAAGGTATATATCCCCATCATCACTAGGGCTCAAGCAAGAGAAACTATCCCACCTTCACTTCTACTTCCACGACATAGTCTCCGGCAAAAATTCTACTGCTGTCCGCGTTGCCGAAGCACCCTCAACCAACAGTTCCTCATCGTTCTTCGGAGCCGTGGTGATGATGGACGACCCTTTGACGATCAAGCCCGATGTCAACTCCAAAATGGTGGGAAGAGCTCAAGGAATCTATGCATTTGCATCGCAAACTGACTTTAGCTTGTTAATGGTGCTCAACTTCGTTTTCACCCAAGGGAAATATAATGGTAGCACTCTTAGTGTTTTGGGGCGCAACAAGGTTGTTTCCACCGTGAGGGAGATGCCGATCGTTGGCGGGAGTGGGGTTTTTCGGTTTGCTCGTGGGTATGCTCAGGCGAGGACTTACTCAAATTCTCAAACCGATTCCATTGTGGAGTATAATGTTTATGTGTTCCATTATTGATGAATTTTCTGTTTAATTGCGTTATGTTTATGGGTTTTATTTGCTTTATTTTGTTTGATAGTTGGGTATGTTCAAAGAATTTAGACCAAGTTTTCAAGCTTGGCTAGAACAACTCTGAACTTTGAAATTGTTAAATGCAAATGAAGACGACATTCATAATAATAATAATAATAATAGCTATAAATGTCTAATTATACTTGCAAAATGCAAATGGTTAGTTTACATTTATTACTGTCACGTTCTTCTTAAATTTCTAGCAATGCGTTAAATCTCACAATTGATAAAATGATATATAGTTTGTGCACCTATATGTAAGATATGACATTTGTCACATCCGTTGATGTAACCGCATTCAATTAAATATTACATGCTAAATTTATGATAAGCCTTTCAACAAAATTGACAAATTGTCATTAAAATATAATCATGATAAATGATTAGCTTAATTAATCAATCAGGATTTTGTTTTATATCCGGGGACGATAGGTCTTTGGTAAGGAGTTTCGTGATTCGATAGATAAGTAGATATAATAAACATGAGTATAACTTTTGTCATTACGTAGGATTACCTGCTTTTCCTAGGCTATGTTTTGTAAATTGTTTTTCCTTTTTTTATTTTTTTTGGCTTGACTTGCTTGTGACTCATGTGTGAACAATTGCTTGTAGCTTTCTTAATTATAACTAAAGCTTTTATTTCTCGGTCATTGAGATCTCAATGTATCATTTCGCAATAATACGTTCTATATATTAAATATGTGTATAGATTTTATGATTTAATTTATATATTGATATCAAATGAATATGAACTTAATTAGATAAAAATTTAAGACTATAAAGCCAAGTTGCAGTACTTTTCATATTGTAATAATGAAGAAAATGTGTAGGAACATCTCATCAACTGAAATATGATTTGTTTCTTTTTTTTTATTTGTTAAATAGGAATTAAAATTTAATTCTTTGAATAATGATACACACACAAATATATATATATATATATATATATATATATATATATATATATATACATATACATCATTTTCCATCAATAATGAAAAACGTGTCTTTTCCTTTTAAATTCTCTCCTTTTAAGTTAAGATAAAAAAAAAAAGTGGCCTAAGGAATTGAGTCTACCCTCTTAAGCAAAATTGTCACTCAAACACTAATAGAAGCTATATTTGAAAAACTAATGCAAAAAACATAAAAAATAAAACAAACACCTAATAGTTAACAACAAAAGAAATAAGAAAGAGTTTTGAACACAAAAACCGATTCGAGGCACACTATAGAAGACGCTGACTTCAGAGTAGATTTTTGTCGCTATTCCTGTGCAAATGGCAATCGATGATGCTCTACTCCCAAAATACAACAAATCATTAAGGATATTCTAATGTACACTCAAATAGAAATGTAACACCCTGTACTCTCGTTTAGAAGCCCATAAGACCATATTGGTAGAACGAAGGGACATTTAACGTAAATTTAAGTGCCATAGAGTGAGAATGGGCGAAAAGAATATATATTGAAATAAAATATTATTTATGAACAAAATATTATTAAAATATTAAATTAATATTTTATTAATTAAGAAAATTAGTCTGAAACAAGGTATATGACTAATTTAAGTAGGGGAGAAGAAGTAAGAAAAAATTTCAGAGAGAAAACAATGATAATTGAGGTCGCGTGATTTTTTTTAAATCAAGCTAGTGCGATAAGTAAATATTTAAATATTATGTTAATACCGCGTTAAAGTGTAACTTTGACATTTTGATTGTACACATGTAAAGGAAGATAGATAGACTAAAATTCAAATTTAAAACGTGTCAGAAGGGCCAAATTGTTATAAAGGAAAGTTTGAGGATTTAAATATAAATTAAATAAAAGAAATAGAATAAACAAAAAAATAATAATAAAAAAAATAAAAAAAAATGAATGAAGAGCCAGAAAGAGAAAGAAAGAAACGGGAAAGGAAAAAAGAATAGTTAGATACACGCACGAACCAATAGCGAAATAGCGTCCCGCTATTGTGAGGTAAGTGGGTGCTAAATTTCAAAAACTATATCTCGATAAATATATTTTATATGTTACATTTGATAGTTGACAAAATTGTGAAAAGCATGAGTTCGTAGAAAGCCTTAGGTTGTTTGTGATTGCAATCAAGGATTTTAAATTCATTTTTTTTCTATATTATATATAAGTATATATCTACATGCTTTTAATTACGAAGAAACAAACCTTTGACTGACTTTTCACTTCAAAATCATACCTTGCAAGCTTGTGTGATGTTTGAGTCAATGATCACTAGTTGATTCATGGGATTTGATAAAAAAATTTATTGATTTCACTTAGTATGCTGATTTGATAGATATGCCATGCTTTGAAATAAAATTATGTATAACATTCAATTTATGATTATATTGCTTTTGATCTGTCATGTTTTGCAAATGCATTAAATTGTAATAATTTTCATTTTAACGTGATTGAGATACTCTGGGGTAGGGCCTATTACCACACCAGGTAAAGTGTGGTTTTTGTACACAAAGTAATAATTGTTGAGTATCGATATTTGATTGTAAAAGGGGGACCTGAAGCCTCGATTCTTATTAAGTGGCGTGGGCAGTTCCCACGAGTAGGTGATGATGTCTTAGAGAGTAAGCCTAAGGGCTATACTAAACCTACCCGAGAATTATGCTTACTTGTGGATTTTTATTACACAAAGCATGTCATTAACACTTGAAATTTACCATTGAATGGCAAGTGAAATTTGCATATTTATTGGTGATAAGTTATTTCACATTTTTTTTATTTGAGACTCTTCATTCTACACTTGCCAGTAGATTTACTGTTGACTGAATATCAAAATTGAAAGATTTTTTTTAGTACCTTAAATATAACCGTTTTCATATATGTTTATTTGTGATTTATTATTTTTAAGACTTGCAAGGTATAAAAATAAAATCTCTCAGTTTAATGGAGTGTATTTTCTATGCCTACTCTTGGATTTATAAATACTCCATCTTTATGTTTGTTTCCTCTCCTCGTCTGCTCACGGGGTCGATGATCACTGAGTCTGTGGGACTCACACCCCTCTTATTTTCCCTTTTTTCATATAGGGATTAGCCTAATGTGTAATCATCGGGGCATATGGTCCACCGCAGATTAGGTAAAAACATCTCCTAACCCACTCCGAGTCGCTCCACTACCTAAGGTTGTGTCATAAAGAATTTGCTAGATGTTGAAAAATGTTGTTAACTTATGACATGAATTGTTAAAGACCTTGTAATTGATATTTAATTGTTATTATTTTGAATGGAGTAAACATTAGTACAATTATTAATATTCATTTACGCACATGGATGTGTATTTAATGAATCTAATGGAAATCTCAAATGAAGCTTGTTTGAGACTTGGCAAAACTCCTCGAAAGTCTCAGACACCGGTAGCGATCTAGGAGGGGTCGTTACAAGAAAATTCGGGAAACTCGTAAATCTCTCAACTGCTCTTTAAAGAATTTTAAAATGAAGAAGAATAGAGTTTTTGGAAATATGGAATGTTTTGAATGAATTTTTCAAAAAGAGGGGCTGGATATTTATAGATAGTGAACCATCACCAATGTGCCTCTTCATTTAGGTACACCTATTCAAAAGTGAACAAATATGTCCATCTATAGGTACGTCCCTTTCTACAATCAAATATTATACCTCTTTCAATAAACACATTAAATTTTGAATCATCAAGAATAAAATAAAAACATAAAATCCAACACCGAACTCTAACACATATCAGGTGAGATAATACATGTACAAATTGGGGTGACGATGAGGGAACTTTGGTGAAAATAGAACAAAAAAATTTCTTCCTTTCTAAGAGACGTTCATGAAACATAGACCACTCATTTTGCACCTTGCTCTTAACCCCTTCCAAGGAGCTCTCCCATCCTCTTGCTTGCCCTGGTTCCCAAGAGAAGGAATTACCGGATGAGTACGCCATTGTGAATCTACCACACCAATTTTTTTCATTTGCAGGCTCAACACATCTTTTGAGAACAAAACCCAATCTCCATCCATTTTTCTTAAAAGCATTGTATTAATAGATAACTAAACTAACCTCATGCAAAGGAGAACCAAAGCCACCCGTCAGACCTCTCAAATTAGAAGTCATATGGCACTCAACCAACGTAGCTAGGTGCATTAAAAAAATATACACTTTTACCGACAAAATGGATCTCTCGGCAGTTACCGACGAATCACCGACGAAAGAAGATAACGATAAATACTAACAAAATACTAACAGAATCATATCTTTGATATTCTGTTGGTAAGACAATGGCGTGCAATAATAGTCAAATGGCATGAAGTTTATTGACGAAATCTATTCGCTAGTAATGTCTTTATCGATGGAATTTACCGACCATATTTCTGATGGAATATTTGTTCTGTAATATAGTTAAATTGCCAATGGAAATTTTATCGGTCGGAGAGACCAATGCAAAGGTCGGTAAGTTTACCACAGATTTACTGATGAAATTTCATCGATAATTTTTTTTTAATTATCGATGGAACATTTCATCAGTGATTTCATCGGTAATCTAAATTAAAACCCCCACACGACCTTTTTCCCCTATTTCTCCCTTCTCTCTTCTCCCTTCTCCCTTATCCTCTCTGTTTCTTAATTTCTCCCACTGCTCGATCTCACGCCCGACCTCATCACATCCTTTGCTAATTGAAATTGACCAGACCCAAGCCGACGACCAACCCAGCCCTTCACTAGTCTTACTCGTTCTCTTATTTAATCGACTCCCCTTGCTTCTGCTTCTTGTAGACACTAAATTATAAACAAAAAAAAATGATGAATGAATTAAAAAATATATATAGTAAAATTAAAAAAAATAAAAAAAAATTGAAAAATGATGAAAAAATGAAAAAAGAAAGGAGAGAGGTACGACTGGCAGGGTGCGGACGCACCCTACCAGGCGCCATCCTCACCTTGTCAGACGTGAAAAATTCACATCTGGCAAGGTAGTGGAGTGTGCCCCCTCCAGAGCCCAGGAATCGGGTATAAAAGGGAGGGGACACTGTAGCATTCGAGGAGGGGGGAGATGAACAAATCTGTAAAAACAAAAAAATTCCCAGATTTCTAGCAAGGGGGAAGCCACAAACAAAAAAAAGAAAGAAGAAAGAAAGAGGGCAGGGGGCTTTTTCTTAGTGCCGCCGGTTTGGGTGAGTGAGGAAGGGGGAGATCTTGGGTGAGAGAGCAAAAAAAGATCTTGGGTGAGAGAGCAAAAAGAGATCTTGGGTGAGAGAAAGGGGAGGAAAAAGTGAAAAAGTGAAAAAATGATAAAAAATAGTGGGATTTCTTAAAGTGTGTCCTGGGTAGACCTCCCATTTCCCACCCCA